>NC_064258.1:33978844-34282511 GCF_003254725.2 Canis lupus dingo | reverse complement strand
ATGAAAATCCTGCTGACATTTTTTCTTGGTATTGCTTCTTGGGTGTATTGATGTAATTAATATAATTTTGAGACTAACCATCCAGGTACTCAGTGTGTTGTATCTAGCCTTTTTTGGACATCTTAGTAAACTTTTCTAGTTGTCTTTAAAATGGGTCTCATATATTTTATGTTAAGTTTTTTTCCTGGTAGGTTGTCATTTTTGCTGTTACTGAGTTCAGGTATAAATTATATTTTCTAGTTGGTTCTTGCTTGTATATAAAAAAGTACTTAATTTGGGTATGCTTATTGGTCTTAATACTTATCTGGTCATTCAGAGTATTTATCCCTTTTATTTATATTAATTAATTAATTAATTAATTTATTTATTTTTAAAGATTTTATTTATTTACTAGTGAGAGGCACAGAGAGAGAGAGAGAGAGAGCACGCGCGCGCGCAGCAGAGACACAGGCAGAGGGAGAGGCAGGCCCCACGCAGGGAGCGATCCCAGGTCTCCAGGGATCTCCAGCCCATGCCTTGGGCTGAAGGCGGTGCTAAATCGCTGAGTCACCCGGGCTGCCCTATTTATTCCTTTTAATCAAATAGGTAAATTACCTGCCCCCAAATACTGGGGAAAAATTATTTATTTTAGGAGACTTTCGTTGCTTTTTTTTTTTTTTTAAGTAGGCTCCATGTCTAACATGGGGCTCAAACTCACAACCCCGCGATCAAGAGTTGTATACTCTATTGACTGAGCCAGCCACATGTCCAGAGACTTTAGCTTTTTGGTAAAAGTTAACCTTATCTCTTGTAAAAGCTGGTTAGTAATAGTAGTCTGCCTCTTTTAAAGGTGATTTTCTTTCTTTTTTTGATAAAATGCTTAATATTATGAGAGAGTTAAGAAAGAGGATGGTTTTTGAATGATTTCTTCATGGGAAAATAAGTAATTAGAGTAATTTCACATTCTCCCAAAAATAAGTGAAACCAGTGACCTTCTCTCCTGAGCCTATTTCAAACCTTTGTTTCTTTCTGACTTTCATGTTCTTATCTTTGTATTTTATGATCTCTTCCATCTTTAGTCTAATAGGCTAGTTTTTCAGAGAAGGGCAGAGAGCTACCATCTCTTCAGGCTCTTTGAAGCCGAGAAGATAGTGGGATGGGATCTTCCTAATCTGTAGTAGCAATAATAGAAGCCATTGGAAAAAAATACCAAAGCTTTGTTGCTTCTCCTAGAAATTTTGACATACAGCATGAGACATGACCTGCTGGTACCTGATATACTTTTGCTCTTCATGGGTGGCTCAGTCAGTTAAGCATCCAGCTCTTGGTTTTGGCTCAGGTCATAATCTCATGGGTAGTAAGATTAAGCCCCAGGTTGGGTTCTGTGCTCAGCAGGGAGTCACCTTGAAGATTCTCTCCCTCTGCCCTTCCCCCATCTCTCATAAATAAATAAATAAATAAATAAATAAATAAATAAATAAATAAATAATTAAATATTTTTAAAAATGAAGGCACTGAAGTACTGTACTGTAGAAAGACAATTCGACTGGAAGATAACTTTTGCCTTCTAGGAGTTGTATAATCACAAAGTTGCTGATTTTTCCTTTTATTCATTTTGTGTAAACTCACCCTGTCTTAAGAGGTAAAGTTTTAATGAAAGATTTGCAATGGGTAAACTTAGGTTGCTTTCAGAATTGTATATTAATTTCCCAATTCCTTTGTTACCCAGACTCCATTTTTTTTCTCATTCTTCCTCCCACACTTACTGGTCTTGTAAAATTTATGCATTTTGACAGGCCCTGGGTGACTCAGGTAAGCATCTGACTTGATTTTGGCTCAGGTCATGATCTCGGGGTTGTGGGGTCCAGCCCCATATTGGGCTCTACCTTGGGTTTGGAGCCTCCTTGGGATTCTCTCTCTCTCTCTTTCTCCCCTTCTCCCCTTTCTTTCTTCCTTTCTCCCTCTCCAAAAAAAAAAAAAAAAAAAAAAAGAAAAGAAAAAAAATAAAATAAAATTTATGCATTTTTCCTTCCGTGAGGCAGTGCTACATTTCAACCCAGTGCAGAGCTTTGTGTCCTAAAGTTAAATATTACTCTCCTTTAGTTGTTACAAGTGTTTGTCAAATTGCTGTTTGTTGGTAATTTTGATTCTTACTCTTGATTTTAAAAGGTTTTGAAACCCTATATATGAAGTTATGAAACTTTTGTTATTGTATACTTTGTGTGGCGATTTTATCTTTATAGTTTATTTAAGATAAGGGATTAAATAAAAGGATTAATGACATAAATTTATTTTCAGTTATATTTGTGTATTATAACTCAGGCACAGAAAACTTCTTTCAAACAGGCTTAAAAAATAAGGAAATTTATTAGTAAATTGTAACTTGAAGACTGAGCAGGGCTGACTAATAGACTGGTTTTGTCCATTGACTATGGCTCCATTCCCATCTTTGCCTTCTGTGTATTGGCTTTGTTTTTAAGTTGGCTTTCTCTGACTTCCATTATAGTGGCAAAATGGGTGTAGAAGGCCCAGGCTTCTCAAATAGAGGGCATCTCTTCAGGTTGCTTTCTTACCAGTGCAAGACAGTATTATTTTCAGGAACCCTCCTTTTGTGTCTCATGGGACAAATTAAGTTATGTATTTTAGGGGCAATTGGCTGGCTGAGTCAGAAGAGTGTGCAACTCTTGTTCTTAGGGTTGCGAGTTTAGGTCCCACATTGGGTGTGTAGATAACTTAAAAAAGTTGTATATTGGGCAGCCCGAGTGGCTCAGTGGTTTAGTGCCGCCTTCAGCCCAGGGCGTGATCCTGGAGTCACAGGATCGAGTCCCACGTCTGGCTCCCTGCATAGAGCGTGCTTCTCCCTCTGCCTGTGTCTCTGCCTCTCTCCGCCCCCCCCCCCCCCCCCCGCCCCGTGTCTCTCATGAATAAATAAATAGAATCTTAAAAAGTTGTGTATTTTATTCTTAAACCAAATTTCGGGGAATGCCTTGAGATTAACCTGAGTTTCTGAATCATCACTGTGGCAAAAGGAATGGGATTACTTTTAGATCACTTAGGTTTACTGTGGGAGCTGGGAGTGAGGGCTGCTTTCCTGAAGAATGCTGCCTTTGTGGGTAAATAACTGGTCTGTTCTAAATTAAATTTATGGTACCATAAAAAAAGGGTGTAGGGTGAAATAGATGGTGGGTAGGCAACCATCAATGTATACTTGATAATGAGTTCTGTAAAATTTCATCTCAGACCATGTGAAGTAACAGTAATAAATATAAAAGGAAAAAATAGGACGCCTAAGCAAGTTTTAAATTGACTTACTTGAAAACTTTCTCCGCAGTTTCCTAGTTTATAATGGTTGATTTCAGCTGACTGGCTGTAGCTACTTACGGAACAGTGGGAATTCATTAAAAATAATGAATTATTCAGTTTGATAGTGAAATTCAGTTATAAAGGACTTCACTGAGCTGTGGATTCAGTTCAGGTCAAGTTGTGTTCCTGGTTTATGGGCAGTGCGGCTTCTCACAATGACACAGCATACAGAGAAGCTTTTATCTTTTTCCCCTGTTGCTAGCATTTTAATGGCATTTTATTATATTTATTTGGTTTCATTTATACTTTATTTCAATTGACTGTATTAACACAAATTTTTATTTATACTTTATTAATATCAATCATATGTAATATTTGACAATTATGAAAATTTGGTAGATATCTATAACAAAGGAATAAGCCTCTAAAAAAAATCATCCTATTACTTTAAAAAGTTGAAGTGATTTACTATAGCCAAACCAAATAGATGGCTTTATTTAGTTTTTCTAGTTTGCTTACCTGTGTTATTTGGGAGGAAATTAAGATTACCAGAAACCTAGCAATAGATTAATGAAAGTCTTGACAGCCTCTTTAATTAGGGATTTAATGAGGGCTTTGTCATGGATTCTTTGATTTTTCTTTTTCTCTATCCTCCTATTCCTATTAGTACATTGAAAAGTACAAAGAAAAAAAAAAAGAAAAGTAGAAAGAGTTCTCAAAAACAATATAGAAGAATACCTTATAAATTATATCTTCTACAATAAATTAATGATTGGGTATATTTGTAGATGTGTGTGTGTATAAACCAGTTGCTAGTAAAAAAATGAAGTGGTTGCTAGTATATTGGTAAGTATAGATAAACTCAAAAAGTGAGATTACATTTTCAGAAAATATGTAGTATAATAAATTAAAAGAAATCAAGCCCAGAATTTAAAAAATTACAGTTGGTATACTGTAAATGTATTTTCTTTTTTAAAATAATTTTCGTAATAAGAGTTTGTTTTTCCTAGCTTACTTCATACATATAACATAGAAAATACTTTGTAATTGTTTATAAAATCAGTAAGACTTCCCATCAGCAGTCGGCTATTAGTTAAATTTCAGAGGAGTCAAAAATTATATGTGGATTTTTGACTCTGTGGTGGGTTGGTGCTCATAACCCCCATTTTGTTCCAGAGTCAACTGTATATATGTTTGAAATATTCACCATGATAAGTTAGGTACCATCTGTTGCCATACAAAGTTGTTGTAATTAACTATATTCCCTGTGCTGTACTTTTCATCCTTATCACTTATTTTATAACTGAAGTTTGTACCTCTTAATCCCCATTATCTGTTTCAGCTGATCCTGAACCCCCCTCCATTCTGGCAACCACCATTTTGTTTTTTGTATTTATGAGTCTTGCTTCAGTTTTGTTTGTTCATTTGTTTCTCAGATTCCACATATAAATCAAATCATATGGGATTTGTCTTTTTCTGGCTTATTTCACTTAGCAAAATATCTTCCACAGCTATCCATATTGTTGCAAATGGCAAGATTTCATTCTCTTTCTTTATGGCTGGTAGTATTCTATTGTATATTATATCTTCTTTATCTGCTCACCCATAGGTGGACGTTTATTTTTATTTTTATTTTTATTTTTATTTTTATTTTTAGGTGGACGTTTAGATTGCTTCCCTATTTTGTCTGTTGTATATAACGCTGCAATAAGAATAGGGGTACATCCTTTTTAATTAGTGTTTTCATTTCTTTGGGTAAGTACCCAGCAGTGAAATTAATGGATTGTTTGGTATTCCTATTTTTAATTTTTTGAGGAACTCTGTACTGTTTTCCATAGTGGCTATACCAGTTTACATTCCCACCAACCATGCACAAGGGTTCTGTTTTCTCCATATCCTCACTAGCATTTGTTTTTCCTTGTCTTTTTGATAATAGCCATTCTGACATATGTAAGGTGATATTTCATTGTGGTTTTGATTTGCATTTCCCAGATGATTAGTGATGTTGAGCATCTTTTCATGTGTCTATTGGTCATTTGTATGTCTTCTTTGGAAAATTGTCAGTTGAGATCCTCTGCCCATTTTTTAATCAGATTGTTTTTTTTGATGTTGAATCATATGATTTCTTTATATGTGTTGAATATTAACCTTTTATTGGATATATTATTTGCAAATATCTTGTTCTGTTCAGTAGGTTGCCTTTTTGTTTTATTGGTGGTTTCCTCTACTGTGCAAAAGCTTTTTAGTTTGATGCAATCCTGTTTGTTTTTTGTTTTGATTTTGCTTTTGTTGCCCTTGCCTGATAAGTCAGATCCCAAAAATATTGCTAAGACTGATGTCCAAGAGTTAACTGTTTTCTTTTAGAAGCTTCGTGCAAATCCAGAATTTTTAAAGTTCATTGCATTGTTGATTAAATTTGAAAGATTTTTTGACTGGAAGCTGCCTCTCAATAAAAAGAACTTAACTATGTAGGTGAAACCCACAGAGTCTAACCAAAATTAGGGCATTGATAACCAAACTGAATTGCTGAAGCATTTAAGCTGCTTTGGTTTTATAAGCTGTATTAGGTTATTTGAAAACACTTATTAATTCCATCTTATAAGTCATCGACACTTTCTTTTTTAATTCATTCTTCTTATTTTCTACATACACAGAAAGTTAGATGAGTATATATCTATTACTGTTGTAATTTAGATTGTATTTGGAAACCTCCTAAATATAGTTTGTACAGTATAGTTACAGAGAAAAAAAATGTATTCATGTTGAAATTCAGTACTCCTTGGGTCAGGTCTGATAGGTAAGAATGAAGTCTTGATTAAATGAATTTCTATTTGAATTTATCATTTAAAAGAATATTTTACTGATGAAGCACTTCTGTGCTTAATTGATTTTTGATAAATGTATATACTTGTCTAAATAGTATGTGGTATCTCTTCTTGATTCCTCTCATCACACTAAAGGGAATGAGGTATAATGGCAGTAAAAGACCTATTATAATTTCTATTGTAACTAAGCTCAGAGGGTTCACCACTTGGATGCATTGATTTGAACACAACCCAGGGGCTCCTGGGTAGCTCAGTTGGTTAAGGGTCCGACTCTTCTTCTTCTTCTTTTTTTCTTTTTTTTTTTAAAGATTTTATTTATTGATTCATGAGACAGAGAGAGGCAGAGACACAGGCAGAGGGAGAAGCTCCCCTGTAGGGAGCCTGATGTGGAACTCCATTCAAGGACCCCAAGATCATGACCTGAGCCAAAGGCAGATGCTCAACCACTGAGCCACCCAGGCGTCCTCTGACTTTTGATTTTGGCTCAGGTCATGATCTCAGAGTTCCGGGATTGAACCCCGAGTTGGGCTCCATGCTCAGAAGGGAGTCTGCTGGAGGATTCTCTCTCTCCCTCTGTTCCTTCCCCTCCCCCTGCTCATGCTCTCTCTCTCAAATAATTACATACATCTTAAAAAGAAAAAACTTGAACATAACACAAGGAAGTATTGAAAGAGCTTTTTATTACCTCTTACAAGTAAGGAGACAGGGAGATAGCTCTCAAAGCACTGTCTCCCTATGGGATTGGTTCAGAAAGCTTTTGTTCAGCGTATTAGGGGTGGAGGCAGGCAGCTTGTGTATACATTAAGGAACTTAAACATATTCTGTTACCTTGGCACTTCAGTTCATTTGTGTCAGCATGCTAGTGCATACATTGTATGTTCAAAAAATGGCAGAAAACTGGCTCACATAAGAAGCTCTTAGGTGAAACACCTAGCAAGGGGCTATCAGGTGAAATAGTCTAGTGAGGTATCTCCTTGGTCAAACTGCTGGTTCTGTAAAACAAAACATTCCTTCTCTGCTTTTGTCCTTTCCCCTTCTCCCTTCTGCTGATAGCATTCAGACCTCTGATTTGAGTAACTTTCTGTTGCATCATAGTTAACACGGTCAGTATACCCAACTTATGTATAACTGTAGATTGAAAGATGTGACATCCTGTTTATCACTGTTTATATTAAGACCGTGGTCAGTAAGGCAAGTAATATATATAATAATAATGTAATATAATAAGGCAAGTAATATAATAGGAATTTAATCTCATTTTACAAATGAGAAAATAAAAGTGACTTGTCCAAGGTCACATGGATATTACATAGCAAAGTGTCCTAGTGTAAGTTTCCAAACTATTAAAGACTGATTCTTATACAAATACAGAATGAACATATGTGACATTATTCAGTTTATTAATGAGGGAACCAGCAGGAGATAAAATTGATTCAAAGAGGAACAAAGATTATAGAATGCATTAGGGTTCTCCAGGAAACCATAACCAGTAGAATATATAGAGAAATATAGAGAGAGATTTAGTATGAGGGATTGGCTCATGCAATTATGGAGGCCGAGTAGTTCCACAGTTTGCTGTTCCAAGCTGGAGGTCCAGGAAAACCAGTGGTGTAATTCCAGTCCAAACCTGAAAGCCTAAGAACCAGAGGAGTCAGTGGTCTAATTTCCCCTCATAGTCTGAAGGTCGGAGAACTGAGGAGTGCTGATGTGGGAGGTCAAGGGAAGATGGATGTCTCAGCTCAAATGGAGAGCCAGCTAGCCCTCCCTCTGCCTTTTTGTTTTTGAGACTCAACAGATTGAATGATGCCCATCCTTACTGGTGAGGGCAGTCTTCTTTACAAAGTCTGCCTATTCAAATGCTAATTTCCTCTGGAAACACCCTCCCAGACACACCTAGAAATTATGTTTAACCAGCTCTGGGCAGGTAACCCCTTACCTGAGTTAAGTGGACACATAAAATTGACCATTACATATACACATTGGAAAAGAATTTTGGAATAAAATTGCTGGGTTAGATACAATGTTGTCCCTACAGAGTAATAAAAACCATAGCCTTTGAGATTATTCTTATTACTGGACAGAATTCAGTTGCATCTTTACTAGACAAAAATTTACAAGTTAACAAATAACTTCACAGAGTCTCAGTTTTTTTGCCTTTTTTTTTTTAAGATTCATCTACTTATGATAGACATAGACATAGAGAGAGAGAGAGAGGCAGAGACACAGGAGGAGGGAGAAGCAGGCTCCATGCAGGACTCCAGGATCGCGCCCTGGGCCAAAGGTAGGCGCTAAATCGCTGAGCATCCAGGGATCCCCGAGTCTCAGTTTTTATTAGTAGTAAATATCAAGTCATACAAAGGTATAAAGGGATTGTGCTCCTATATGCCATAGAAAGGATATACTGCCTTCCCTTTGTCTTTTAACTTTTGGATAATTTTTATTGACACAAAGCAACATGGGAGCCTAAATCCAGATTTCTTTCCATTCTACTTCCCTGCCTCTTCGTAGTATAATTTTTAATACTAGAGTAGTCTCCTAACTTTGGCAAAATTAGCTAGTCTTGTTATTAGTTTTCCTTTTTGATACACTTTTGTTATATAGTGATGGTGATGGAATTTTCTTCCTCAGAGAAATATTGTGAAACTCAATGGATATTTGTAAAATTTGCGTAAATGCCCAAAGTGAGAAATTGAAATTATAGCTTATGTAGTATGACAACTTGTTTATGACCTTTTTTTTTTTTTAAGATTTATTTATTTATTTATTCATGATAGACACAGAGGGAGAGAGGCAGAGACACAGGCAGAGGGAGAAGCAGGCTCCATGCCGGGAGCCTGATGCGGGACTCGATCCCGGGACTCCAGGACCGCACCCTGGGCTAAAGGCAGGCGCCCAAACTGCTGAGCCACCCAGGGATCCCGTTTATGACCTTTTTTAAGCAAATTTCAGAGTCATTGTAAACATTCTTGATTTTTGATTAAATAATTACAGTTTATAAAACTGTATTTTATCTGATTAGCCTTTATATATTTTGAACAAAATAGAAATGAACCATTTTAGGTAGTAGGTAATAATTAGTTCACATTAAACAAGAAAATTGCTTAACAGTTAAACATTGAACTATTTACTAATTTTTTGCTGGACTTGAAATGGTTATCTGTGGTGTCATTTAACTTAATAATGTTGTTTGTTTGTTTTTTTAAATGCTTTTAAAGAAGGTTGGGATACTTTATTCAGTTTAGCCCTTTTAGCAATTAGGCAAGTCTGTTACCATGGTAACAGTAGGTATTAATTTTCTTACCTTAAAGATTTTTTTTTTTAAGATCTATTTATTTTAGAGAGGACTCATATAAGGAAAGGGGTAGAAGGCAGAGGGAGAGAATCTCAAGTGGACTCTTTGGGTGGGGAGCCTAATGTAGGATCCTAGGAACCATGAGATCCTTACCCGAGTGGAAACCAACAGTTGGAGGCTTAGCCTATTGAGCCACCCAGGCATTCCAGCATTAGTTAAAGGTTTTAGGAACAAATACCTCTCTGAGCTTCTCCACTGATATCCAACTTCCTATGAAACAGGAGTTAGTTTGTCCATTCTCCAGAAGATAGTTCCATTCCAAGTGGAAAAATGTCCTTTGAGGTGATTTCTACTCTGACAGAATGAAGTAGAGTATGATTTAAAAGCTAGGTGATTAAAAAGCTCTCCCTTCTCTGTTTTTTTTTTTTTTTAAAGGTTTTATTTATTTATTCATGAGAGACACACAGAGAGAGGCAGAGACATAGGCAGAGGGAGAAGCAGGCTCCACACAGGGAGCCCGATGTGGGACTTGATCCCAGGACCCTGGGATCATGCCCAGAGCCAAAGGCAGATGCTCAACCGCTGAGCCACCCAGGCATCCCTCCCTTCTCTGTTAATATGGGATACAATTGGTCTTAATTTTCCTATATTTGGTCTAACTTAAATCTTGAATCTTACTGGTCTACTTCTATTGCCATGAACTAAAAGGCACTAAAAGTGCCCTCAGTACCTCAGTACCTCAGTAGAAAGCTCTTCTGCTATTTAATTGATGTCAAATACAATAATTTAAGATAAATTTTTTTCAAAACATAATTCCTAACTTTAGGAGATAATCTCTTAACATTTAATTGGCTAATATTACTAACCCTGTGTAGTAAGCCTACTCATTCAAGTATCATAAAGTCCATTTTGCAAGTAATATATCAGAAGGGTTTTACTAAGAAGTTGTATTCTTATTAGATATTTTATCAATGTATTATGGTGATTAAAAAATAGCAATAGTTATTAATACAAGTAGGATTGGACATTTCCAAGTCTTAGACCATGTATGTCCTGTAGCAGGATTTGACAAACCTGGGGTGGGTCACATTTGACTTGTATTTGACTATGAGCTTAAATGGTTTTTACATTTTTAAGAGGCTGAGAAAAAAATCAAAAGAATAATATTTTATGGAATTTGTATAAATCTAGATTTCATTGTCTATAAAGTCTTATTGGAACATAAACATCCTTATTTGTTATTTTGTGGCATTTGTACCACAGTGTCTGACTTAGTTGCAACAGAGACAATCAGCCATGAAGCCTAGAATATTTTCTGTCTGACACTTTAGAGAAAAAGTTTGCTAACTTTTGTTCTAAAGTAAAAAAAAAAAGTAGCCTGGGTCATTCATTAAAAAAAAACTCAAAATAACCTTTACCTCTTTTTTTGGCATATTTCCCTCCTTTCCCCAATTGCTAAAAGTAACACATGTTCTTTTTTTTAAAAAATATTTTTTTTATTTATTCATGAGAGACAGAGGGAGAGAGGCAGAGACACAGGCAGAAGTTGAAGCAGGCTCCATGTAGGGAGCCCGACGTGGGACTCAGTCCCAGGTCTCCAGGATCAGGCCCTGGGCCAAAGGCGGCACTAAACCGCTGAGCCACCAGGGCTGCCCAGTAACACATGTTCTTATGGAAAATTTGGAACAAACAGAAAGTATAAAGAAGAAAATTAAAAACCATTTGCAGTTGTGGGATAACCACTAATATTTTGGTATATATTTTTCTAGACCTTTAAAAATATAGAATATATGTACATGTGTCTATGTATATATGTGTATATATGTATCTACATGTGTACATATGCCTACTTAGGATATGTGTGTATATATATATACACATAAATATATACATATTTACTGTGTAAAATTAGAGTCTAACTTGCTTTTTCACTTGATGAAGTAGAACATATATATATATATATTTTAAGATTTTATTTATTTATTCACAAGAGACACAGAGAGAGAGGCAGAGACATAGGCAGAGGGAGAAGCAGACTCCATGTAGGAAGCCTGATGCGGGACTTGATCCCGGATTCCGGGATCAGGATCCGAGTCGAATGTAGACGCTCAACCGCTAAGCGATCCAGGCGTCCCGGAAGAATATATTTTTAATGGCTACATAGTGCTCTGTTTTATGGATGTACCATAATTTAACTATTTTACCATTGTTAGACATGTAGTCTGTTTTCAACTCTATCATTATAAATATTGTATATTACATTACATGTCTTAAATACTATTATATATAACAAGAATGACTATCCTTGTATTTAAATCTTTTTGAGAAATGCTGGCTTTTTAGCTAAGATTCTTATAAGCAAACTATGTGTAAAGTGGTATGAAAACTAGAGAATTAAAAAAAATAGTTTTATTTATTTGAGAGAGAAACAGAGCATAGCCGTGGGAAGGGGCAGAGTGAGAGGGAGAAGCAGACTCCCCGCTGAGCAAGAAGCCTGATGGGGAACTTGACTCCAGGACCCTCAGACCATGACCTGAACTGAAGGCAGACAGTTAACTGAGCTACCCAGACACCCCTAGAGAATTATTTTGAGGGAAATGTTAGTAATGCATGAAAATACTTCCTTGACCTGCCTTGTGAAAAAGATTGCTTATCTTCCACTAGCTTTAACTCTGGTTAAACATAATAATTTTCACACTAGAGCATCAAACCAGTCCTTTTAATAATTTGACTGATAATACATATGGTTGATACTGACAGTAGATGGACTGGAAGAACTGGGTCAGACCCTACTCTGGCTTCATAGTTTATACTCATAATTCACAATTTGGGAAATAAGTTTCTTGTGTGCATGCTCCTAGCATTATTATTGAAGCCGTCGAGAAGAGTGGAGTCATGCTCCAGTCCAGTGTGAGTTGACACAGAAGATTTAGAAATGGGGGTAAAAAGGAGATGTGCTCCATTCTTAGGGTAATTCACTTGCTGCTGCTCTAATTAACTAGGTATTCTAGCCAACCACTGTGTGTCCTGTGTATGCTTTTTTAAAGGAAATGCCATTTGTCAGCATATTCCTGGTTTTTGGCCATCACTCACTCTATAGTGTTCCTACAAAAATGAATCCAAGTATTTCACTCAAAGAATGATTTGTAAATGGATATTGATTTTAAAAGTTAGTAGAGATACCCACACCAGCTGCTAGTACTGATCTGTCTACAGCAGAAGTAAATTGAAAGGTTTACAGGCCAAATTTTGGTTTGTAGAGGGGTCTTGGATATTGCTATCAAATGGAAGATTGCTTAGTAATGTGCATTTCTTCATCTTCCTTAGAAAAATTGGAAGATTTGGTAGCACTTGATTCATATTGCCTATTGGCAAGGGTTAGCTGGAACAAAGTTAGTGGCTTCCAGTTTGTGCTGTAGCCTAGTGATATGGGTTATAGGGCAAGATTTTGATGGCTGCATATTTTTTATAGTTTTCAAATATATAAAAGCATTTTATGAAACATTCAAAGATTTATAATAGGTGAAATTATATTTGAACATTATTCTATATGCTGATCCTTTTATAAACTACTTGAGTTAAATACCTGTGTTCTAAAGAAAAGATTCATGGCAGCAATTCTCTCAGTTTGGAAGGAGAAAAACACTTTATTGATATTTTAAAGTAAAAAACCTAGTGGAAATAGAAGAAAAGGGAAATCTATGCATGAATGAGGGCAACAATAAGCAGTAAAGGAGAGTAAGAAAGAGTTACATCAAATCAGGTACTTACAACATCCAACCTCATTAACTGGGGAAGCCCGGTGGAGACAGCCAAGGTGGGGTCCTGACTGAGAGGCCTGAGCAAAGCGTCTTCCCCTCAGGTGAGACTTCCAACTGACCATCCCATAGGGAGGTATTTATACATCATTTGATGGGGTGTAAAGTTGAACCTCTGTTTGCCTATGTGCAGTTTGGAGCAAGCAGCATTTCTATGTTATATTTTTACATCTTCAAGGAGCCTGGGCCATATGTGCTTGCCTCTCCTCTCATATTCCATTCTGGGGTCCAGCCCAGACTGGAGCCAGAGGGCATGCAAGGCAAAATTTATAGCTCTTGGTGTCTAGCCCAGAAGGGCCAGTTCTGATCTGGAAGCCAGCTAATGTCAAGTAACCAGGCTCCCAAGGTCACTCATGGAGTATCACAAACGACATTCTTTAACCTGGCTGCATATGTGCAGATCAGAGTGGTCGGTTATGCAGTACATATCACAGGAATCTCCATCCACACAACACAGTAACATGTATGGCTATACATAGTAAACATGGTCTGCAGAGTTGTTCTGTCGCTGTATTATGTAGTACTTCCTCCTGACTTTCCTGTTAAATAATTTACTAATTATTATTTTAATTTTGTATTTGTATGTTATTTAATAATTGGGAGAGTTATATGTATTTGTGTACATAAAATTCTTGCTCCCTCCCCCCCTCTCTTTCTCTCCCCACGTGGGCCTTGCACTTAGGACCCTGAGATCAACGCCTGAGCTGAGATCAAGAGTTGGATGCTTAAGTGATTGAGCCACTCATGCACCCCCAAATCCTTTCATTTTTGTCTTAATTTTCACAGTTATTTTCCTGCTAGCAGAAAAGAGCTTGATTGTTAGCTAATTCTTATTGTATGATATTTAGTATTTTTTAATAGAAAACAACAAATTTTGTTAATTTTCTTGTTATTTAATTTATGATTATTTATTTATTATGGCCTTTTGATGTGACAATTTGTCAAGCCCTGATTATGATAGAATTTCATAGTATGTTTGTTTTTAGAATTTAAACTAGTGCTATGTCTAAAAATAATCGGTAATTGAACATAATACAATTCCACTGATTCAATAAGGGAAATAGAGGCCTTTGTAACTTCAGAGGCTCATTTAAAAATATTTTTGAGGGCGCCTGGGTGGCTCAGTATCTGAGCATCTGCCTTCAGCTCAGGTTCTGATCCTGGGGTCCTGGGATCGAGTACCGCATTGGGTTCCCTGCGAGGAGCCTGATTCTCCTTCTGCCTATGTCTCTGCCTCTCTCTGTGTGTCTCTCATGAATAAATAAATAAAAGCTAAACAGACAAACAAACGTTTTTGATTACAAGTATATTTTGCTTACTTAAAAAATTTAAATTATTAAACTAAATGAAAATATTTCGGTACACTGTTTTTGTTTAGTCTTTTTCATTAAAAAAGTTCTTTGGGGTAAGATTTGTGGTTAAAAAAACAGAATTTAGACAGACTAAAAATTTGACAAAAACTTTTCCCAAGAAATTAAGGACTTACAGTATTTCAAGTACTTTATTATTTAAGTGTTTTATATTCAAATTTAATTTCTGCAGATACTTTCCTACTGTACTGTCTGATTTATCAATTAAAGCTGTAAAATCATCTGATTGGTGAGTTAAATGTAACAGTAAATATTTAATCAATATAGGCTTTAAAGTAAAAGAATTATCTCAGAATTATATGGCATTTCCATAATTCTTTACAGACTAAATCAAATGAAATAGAGGTATCAAACAAAATACTCTGGTATCTTTTCATAAAATAGTTATTTTACTAAAAAAAAGTTTGAACTTTTGAAATCATCTTTAAGCACAAAGTAAGAACAAAATTATTTTTTTAAAAGATTTTATGTATTAGAGAGAGAGAGAGAGGGAGAGCATGAGAGAGAGCATGAACAGGGTGGGAAGGAGCAGAGGGAGAGGGAGAAGCAAACTCCCCGTTGAGCAGAGAGCCCTAGTTTCCTGTCTTAGAGCACTTCCAGAGTATCATCCCCGGCCCCTGGGATCATGATCTGAGCCAAAGGCAGACACTTAACCAACTGAATGACCCAGGTGCCCCCAGAACAAAATTCTAAGTGATTGTGATCATCAGATTGAGCTCAAGGAGCTAGTTATAGGATTGCACATTTAATAAAGCCCAAATACATCACTAGTTTGCCAAATTTGCTCCTTTCCTGCCTATTTGGAACATTGTATTTGCGTCAGTAAAGCGAAGGAAGTGGAAAAGTTGCCATTTTCAATTATTCTGTTGGAAGATATGTTTAAAATTTGTCAAAGACATAAAAGACAGGACTAATTCAGAGGATTATTTAATGAAAAAATTGTTCATTGCAGATACGAATCCATAAATATTGGTAATGGGCCAGAGAAAGCTATATAGAATCTTTGAAGAAAAATGCTTGAAAGGACATCGTTTGCTTGGCAAAGTAGTTTCAAAACTGAAGTATTCAAAGAGAATATCTTGAAACATACAAGATATTGTGGACATAGTGGAAGTTTGGGACTGATAATAACAGGAAGGTTTAGGCTTTACATTGAGTTTCAATATAAAAAACCCCTGATATTCTAGGTAATAAATTGTGTTATTCACAGAGAAACTCCTGTATATTAAAGTTTGCCTGTAGTTTTGAGTTCCACATTAAATGAAGTCATAAAAATGGTGAACCTAATGAAGTCTAAGCTGCTATAGTACCTTCTTTTCAGCTTTAGGTGAATAAATGTGGTTAGCTATTTCAGGAATGAAGTGTATTGACAGTCTAAAGGAAGATTTATAAGCTAAAAGAAAATTTCAAATTATTCCATGTGAATGGTTCTTTGCAGATTTGTTGAAGTATATTTATTGGCTTCAATAAATGGTATCCTTAACTGACATTTTGAGCACCTGAATTAACTTAGAAGTGCAATGATTATGTGGAAAATATATTAACATGTACTGACAAAGTTTATAGATTGAGTAATAATTTAGCTTTGGGAGAGTGAAATTAAAATAGTTTTAGAAGTGACATTTAATTGGTATTATTTGAATTCTAAGGATGAATTAATAATACTTGTAGAGAATATTCAGTGTATGCCGATGACAGAACTTTATCACAGTTTATTGAAATACTTGATATAAAAAATTCACTTGTATTCAGAACTTATTTATAATATCAGAAGGAATTAACATAGTTTTCAGTAGAAGAAAAGGAGAAGCTATTAGATTTAAAGAATTTCAGCATTCTTGAAGTACAATTTAAAGAGGTCAAATTGTTGGAATATTGGTTAACAGTGAAAAAGAACTTTTCAGCCTTTTAGAGCAAAGCCTCCTCTTGCCATTTGCTACCACTTGTGCTAATAAAGCTTCACTCTGATGGCTGCTCAGTAATTAAGAAAATATTGTTAAAAGGTTTTATTTATTTATTTATTTTTAAGATTTTATTTATTTATTCATAGAGACACAGAGAGAGAGAGAGAGAGAGAGAGGCAGAGACACAGGCAGAGGGAGAAGCAAGCACCATGCAGAGAGCCCAATGTGGGACTTGATCCAGGGTTTCCAGGATCACGCCCTGAGCTGCAGGTGGCGCTAAACCGCTGCGCCACTGGGGCTGCCCTGTTAAAAGGTTTTAATCAGGAGTTGTATGTAGTCCTTTTAAGCAGAAAGCCTAATATGGAAAAGTTATGTTTATCTAAATAATTTAGTTTCTTGTTCAAAAAGTTTAATTTTATAATGAAGATATAATGTAATTTTTACAAAATGTCAAATACACAATCTCAGATCACCTTCCCATATAAAAATATTTTCATTTTCTGAATGTGCCATGAAGTTGAAAATGTTATGGACTCCTGGTATAGACTTTGATTTGTAAATGAAGTGGGTATTGAGAATTAACATGTATTTGAGAAAAATCAACAGCTATCAAGCTTACTTAGCTGAATAGTTGACCCTGGGTAAAAAATAATTTCTAAACAAACAAACAAACAAACAAACAAAAAAGAACTAAAAGTCTTTATAAGTATTATCAATGGGCTCAATAGGAAATTGTGTTAAAAAAACGAACTGAAGAAGGTTGATAGAGGGAGGTGGGTGGGGGTTGGGCCAAATGGATGATGGGTTGGGTTTTTTTTTTTTCTTTTTTGGGTGATGGGAACTAAGGAAGGCACTTGTGATGTTAGCACTGGGTGTTATATGTAAGTGATGAATCACTAAATTCTACTCCTCAAACCAATATTACACTATATGTTAACTAGAATTAAAATAAAACTTTGAAAAGAATAAAAATAAAAGAATGGTTGAAAAGGAAAATTGCAGTGTAAGACAGGAATTGAAACATAATTCCTTAAAATACTCAGTGGAATTACTGTGGTAGAACAAATATGGCTCTAAACAACGTAGATATTTGTTGAGTGAACTGAACAACTGGTTCTAGGATGCCAACTTGGTCTTTCCTGTCTTAGAGCATTTCCAGAGGAGCTGTACTGCTGAATTTAGTGTGCTGATGGGCTAGGTCTTGAGATTACACTTTGGGAGCTCTGTGAATAGAGAATTGCCTCCTAATACTTCAGTGGGAGACTTACAATCTTTGTACTATTTGCAGCTTCTTGAGGGACCCTAAGAGTAGATCACTGCTGATGGCAAATAGCGTTTTACAGGCAAAGGAAAATAACAGTTCAACTAAAGAAGCCAGCCTCAGTGGAAAGACCAAAGAACACCCAGAATAAGAGAGTTTCATTGAAACAGATATTTGAACTAGATTATAACTTTTACAAAAGAAAGAAATATAATCACATTTAGGGAGACTCAAGTAGAACATAAACTTTCTGGAACTAACAATCAAGATTTAACATTATAAAAATTCAGTAGACAAACCGAAAGAGGATATCACCATTGAGAGCGAAATAAGCATCTTGGAAATCAAGTAGAAGACATATCTTAACATACAAAGAACAAAATTAAAGAGATGGCAGTCAGGAAGGAAAAATATAGAGTCTAGGAGAAGAAATCCAGGTAGGAAGAAATTCACCAGCATGTGAATAAATGCTATAGAAGGAAAAAAAGAAGAGATAGTGGCAATTAATAACTAGAAATAGGGAGTTTGCTGCAAGTGTCATAGTTAAGTGCTACAAACTCCATGATTTAACAGTAATTTATTGTCTCATGGTTTTGGAGGCCAGAAGTCCGAAATCAAGTTGTTGAAGTTGTTTCCTTCTGAGGACTGTGGGGGAAGGATCTGTTTCAGACCTTGTCTTCATGGCTTATAGATGGCTCTTTCTCCATTGTTTCTTCACATTATCTTCCCTCTATGCATGTCTGTCTCTGTGTCCATATTTGCCCTTTTTGTACAGACACCACTTAGTTTGGATTAGAGACTACTGTAATAACCTTGTTTAAATTTGATTACCTCTGTAACAACTCTTTCCAAATAAAGAGCCACATGCTGAAGCACTGGAGGTTAGGACTCTTGACACCTTTTTTTTTTTTTTTTGAGGAGGCATACAATTCAACCCATAATGAGGGGAGATTTTTCTGATCTTAAGAAAAAGACTTGGAAAGGAGTCCTTTCCAAGGATTCACTGATCTCAAGGAGAATAAGTTCACTCTTAGGCTCCTTAAAATATAAAAATCTTTGAAAGTCTTTCAAGCTCCCAGGTGGGAAATAGATTACTCACAATAGAAAAAGCATCAGAGAAACAATGGGTTTCTTACTTGCAGCATCAAAAGGTAGAAGATAGTAAGAGAATATCTATAGACTACCGAGGGACTATTATGCTCAACCAACATATCATTCTATTTGAAAAAATACATTTTCACAAATGCAGGGAGTCATTTTATTACCATAATATTCTACCTGACGAAAGTAATTTCAAGAGTTCTCTACACAAACATTTGAGTCAGAACAGGATTCAAAAGGGGTAAGATGAAGGGAAGAGGGAACTATAGTAGACAATATATGCATTTACATGTTTAATTTATAAATACATTTATATTGAAATGGGTGATGGAAATTTATAATATAAATGTTTAGAAAATAGTAAGGATTCATGAAATAGAAGAGCAATACTAAGAAAATGAACAGGCTATTACTTAAAACCTTTTCAACAAAAAACAGTAATTAGAAGGGTGGAGAAGTAAAAACAGAAGGACAGTGGAAATGTGAGGCCTTTATGGGGAAAGGATATTGTTACATTATTTTGCTGAGATAGTATGGTAATAGGATGAGAAAAAATGGATGTTTTGTCATTGATAATGGGAGAGAAGTATGAATTTAATTTCAGCCAATTAGGAAAAATGAGAAAAGAGTAAGAAAACTGGATAAAGTAAGATAAATACTAATCAAAGTAAGATTGAAGAGAAAACTCATGTTCTTATACTAACTGCAAATGAGATGAATTACCCATTTGAAAGACAGAGATGTTCAATGGGACTATTCAAAACAAAAAATAGAAAAATAAAAAAATAATAAAAATCCCAGGTGTATATTGCTTAGGGACAGCCTTTAAAAAAGTGATGAAGATTGAAAAGTAGTAGATAATGGTAGATAGATAGGCAGGATGATTGCAGGAAAGTCCAAACCAAAGCAAATCAAAGTATATTACAGATCTTCCTTGTCTAAGGACTTCCCTGATAGATCTACTGGAAGTTGAAAAATATATTTCATACATCTAACCTCCCAAACATCATAGCTTAGCTTAGCCAACCAGAAACGTGCTCAGAACAGCTTACATTGGTCTACAGTTGGGCAAAATCCTCTAACAGGAAGACTATCTTATATAAAGTGTTGAATATCTCGTAATTTATTGACAAATTTACTAAAAGTGAAACCAGGACGGAAAGTTGCATGATTACAGAATGGTTGTCAGTGTATTGGTTGTTTATCTTTGTGATGGTGTGGCTGACCAGGAGCTGTGGCTCCATGCTGCTGCCCAGCTTCATCACTAGCACAAAAAAAGATACAAGTTCAAAATCTGAAGTGTGATTTCTAGTGAATGTGTATTGCTTTTGCACTGTTGTAATGTCATAAAGTCCTAAGTCAAACCATTGTTAGGTACCATCTGTATTTATTTCAAAGAGGAATTTAAGATCTTTTAATAGTACAAGATGAAGTATTATGAAATGATAAAAGACTTGAAAAAGATGTGTCAAGGTTATTTATACTCAACAACAATACAGTTAAATATCTAAATAAATTCTATTACTCAATGACTTAGATCCCTTCCGAGAATAACCTTTATCTGATAAGCAATTTAAAATCTTCATGTATCTTCAAGAATTTCCTTGTGAAATTATTCTACAACCTTAATTTTCTTTGTGCTTTTATCTGTCGTGACATCTAAGTAAATTTGACAAAGATGTTAGGTTTGTAAACAAGTTTACTTTCAAATTCTTTGCCTGGAAGCATCTAGACAGAATTTTGTGTGCAAAAGAGAGTTTTACATCTGAAAACTGGGCATTTCAAATTAAAATGATTTTAGTGTTATAGGTGGCTTCAGGGAAGAGTTACTGAAGTTTATTTCTGTTTTGGCAGCATGAATGAATTACTTACAAAATTCCAAGATTTTATAGTTGTTTTTTAGAGTTGTCTATTATTTTCAGAGACCATAATTTTCTGGCAGTTTTGCAAATTATCTACTCGGTGAATAGCAAAAACTTGTTTTCCTTAAATAATTTTTTAAGATTAAGAACAGATCGATCATATAGGGCAGCCTGGGTGGCTCAGCTGTCTAGCGCCACCTTCAGCCCAGGGCCTGATCCCTGCATGGAGCTTGCTTCTCCCTCAGAGCCTCTCTCTCTCTCTCTCTCTCTCTCTCTCTCGAATAAATAACTAAAATATTTATTTATTTATTTATTTATAAATAAAATCTTAAAAAAACCCCACACCATATGTAAAAGTACACTTTGTGATCAGCTTTTAACTCTCCTGTTAAGAGTTTTAAATTTGTGACACATATAAATGTATTAACTACTAACATCTGTAGAATGTTTTATAGTGACTAAAACATATATTTTAGGTGTTTTATCTTATTACATATAATATAAATGGTAACACCCAAACTTGAGTTGTCCATTCTGATTAGTGAATCATAGATCTTACCCAACACCAAACTTTGCTAATGATTCAAAGAATACGAGCAAGCACCAAGTGCAGATGGCATATTCTTTTTTTGGAGGATCCCCAGACTGTCAGACACAGATTCCAAAAATGTCCTTTTCTTTTGCAATAGGACATGTTATGGTTTTGGATTAACAGGATAGTTTTGAGCAATGTGTGCAAAAAATTGCACAAAGGAAGTTGTTTTGGTTTTGGAACTTTTTTTAATTACACAGCTTACTCGACTACTCCTCATTTTTCAACCATAAATTAATAAATCCATAATTCAAGGCTCATTTGTGATGAGCAGTCAAGATAGTTGTTGAGCTATATCTTGCAAACAGCTTTTACTAGATAGGTAGTCTTTAATATTTTTCTGCTAGTAAATACCATTGATAGGTTTACAAGGCTACCATCTGGTTTGAGATTATTAGTGTATTACTGGGATCCGTGGTTGAGGTTTTTCATTTCTCCTCCCTAGTAGGGAGAGTGAATTACTAGCCTGTTCTTAACTCTTCAGTGCATTAGAGTGGTAGAGTTGGTTCTATATAGAAAATTTTGCTAGAGCAATCTTTTAAAAATTTCCTTTATAAATTATCAGTATTCTCAGTTTTGGGGGTTTCTGCTTGAGAAAATGAGCAATTAATATGGATACTTGCTGATACTATTTAGTTTCTTCAGGGTTATATTGCTACGTTTCAATAGGGATAACAGGCTACCCCTAAATCATAAATAGTTGCTGTGATTATTTCATATTAATATGTTTCCTCATAAGAATCTTCAGGTACATATTCAAAACTGCTGCTGGAGTTGGAAAGATTTTATTAAGAACTTCAAGCTATTTCAGTTTAGTGTGTTAAGTCACACCAGGGTATGGATCCATTTGCCATTAACAAAAAGAGTTTGTCATGGTCTCCTATTCATTGTGTTTTCTATAACCATTCCTTCCATGTGGTTTACATTGAGAAGAGCCCTCAAAGCTAGTAACAGATTTTTAAAAAATATTCTCTGTGAAGCACTTCTTAGGGAAACTTGTTCACTTACTAGGCCAAGAGCTTAATAAAAAAACCCCTTAATATAGAAAAGCTGTTCTCTGTCTAAAAATTCATTTTTCAAGTAGACTTGTGAACATGTCCAACAGTTTGCTGAGTTTACTTAGATCTTAGGACAGATGATAAGAAAATTAAAGATGTCAAAAATTTGTAAGAATTTACGCACCCAAGGATTATCATTGTAATGAGATAAAGATTATTCTTTAAAGGATCAAAGTCATAGAATAATAGGATTTTGAAACTGTTAGAGCCCTAGAACTCAATTAAATTGACTCACTTATTTTAAAAAGAAGAACTGTTACTAAATGTATAATTATTAGATCCAGCGTATTACACCTGCTTCCTTTTGGTTTGCAATTCCAGCTCTTAAAACCTATACATGGGTCAAATGCCATAACTTTAAATGTGCATGTTTGGTTCTTCAGTCATATCCACAGGCCTCTCTGAGTTTTTTTTCTAAGACTGCACTGTGTTTATTCACAGAGTAATTTTTTTTTTGATTTTGCAACTAGAGCCTATTAAAGATGAATGAAAAAAAATTGGAAAGAACTCCACAGCCGCGAAAACTTCCTGAATGGATGTCTATGCAGAATGAGACATGTACTGCAGTAGAAACAAAGGTATGTGGTTCACCAGTTATTCTTTCAGATGGGAAATGTAGTGTAAATTTGACTGTAAAATCAGCCTTCACTTGTAAACTTGAGGTCACCATGTAAGTTAGAGTTGCTATTGTGTGATTAAACCACAGTCTAGTCATTGAATAGGTAAATGAGATTAAATTTTAATGAGGTTTACAAAATGGGAATTCTTACTCTGTATTTTACCTTTTTATCTATTATATATGGTTGACGTTACTTGTTTGTTCTAATTTAGATAAGTTAGACAGTACTTACTTTGGTAAATTTTTGTGGGTAAGCAAGTGTAAGTTTTCATAGATTGAAGATCACCAGCCACTCTTCAGCATTTTAAGGCAACATTATTACATCTAGAATACTAATATAATTACAGAAAAAAATTAATAAGTGCTCTTATGAAAATAGGATTAGAAGTTTGCAAATAAGCTTTTTAGGAAAGTAATTTTATGGTGGGTGGCTTTATTTTTGATACATTGTCCTTATGACTTTATTAGCCTTTATTATCAACATTAGTTGATAAAAACTTAGAACTATAATTTGAATGTTTCACTGAACTTTATTTTCTCCATGAACCTCTCTTATTTAATGTGAATGTTATTTGTGCCTTTTTGAAATTTTATTTAATTCAAGGCATCGATTCAGAAGAGTGTTTTTGAAGACGACCTCTCTTTCTTAGAATTCACTGGATCTATTGTTTATAGTTATGAAGCTAGTGATTGTTCTTTTCTATCAGAAGATATTAGGTAAGAGATTTGAATTTCCTAGTTTCATTTGAATTTGTACCCTTAGAAGATAACTAATATGACAATATTTGTATATATACTGAATTTTACAGTTAAAGTGTGTTACATAGATAATTATTTCTGCATGTAGAATATCACTTGACAAAGTTCTAATTTTATGTTAAAAAACCTTAAAAATCACTGGATTAAATGTGTAATGTACCTATTCATTCATAAGTCTATTACTTTAGCTAATTTTTTGTTACTTTCAATATTTCAGATATATAGAACAGTAGTTCTATATATATCTAGTGTTCTATATATCTAAACACATTGTTTATTTCACCCATGAACCAATGAACACATTATTTATTTCATCAAAGTAAGACAAAAACAATGCAAGAATTATTCAACCTCCAAATGTCCCTTTATATTTCGTTAAAAATACCAACCTAGTAATATTGGATAATGGTTGTGATCAACTCTGTTGCATTTAGTTAGCAACAATTACAGCAAGTGATTTCTTTTTTTTTTTTAAAGATTTATTTATTTATTTATTTATGAGAGAGAGAGAGAGAGAGAGAGAGGCAGAGACACAGGAGGAGGGAGAAGCAGGCTCCATGCCAGGAGCCCCATGTGGGACTTGATCCCGGAACTCCAGGATCGCGCCCTGGCAGGCACTAAACCACTGAGCCACCCCGGGATCCCCCAACAAATGATTCCTAAGAAGAACATTAGAAATGACTGTTAGTATTTTTAAAAATTGGTTTGTTAAATAAGGACTATGCAATAATGCAATCCAAGGCTTTTGAAGCATTTTACAAGGAGAAGAAGTAGGGAATTCATTCAGATCTTCTTCAAAGTTGTTATATCTGTCTCTCTTTCTCTCTTTTTTAACTGTTGTACATTGCAATGGTTAAAAGATACAGCGGTAAGTTAATCTATTTATTAATGATCTCCCGGTGGCAGGTGAATTCTAGAAATAGTATTCAGGTGTCCTCACTCCTACCACAGTTAACTGGCCACTTTTGGGTCTCTTTGTATAGAACAAAATTTGTCTCACAGAGAAGGTAAAATCTGTCATTTGTTATTATGTATTAACTCCACCATCTCACCTTTGTCAGCGCTGTATCATGTCATATCTCAAGGCAATAAACACGAGTATAGTCCCAATCAATTCTGTGTGCATTAGGATAGGCAGACAGGCTTTTTTTCTTACCTGTACTGGCCAACTAAAAGATTTTTGCTATCACAGGTTTTCAACAATTTGATTTTGGTGTGCCTTTGTGTCATGTGGTTTGTCTTCATCCTGCTTGGGCAGGATGAGCTTTTTGGACCTGTGGGTTTCTAGTCTCATCAGATCCTAAAAATTTCTCTCTCTATATATGTAAGTATGTATATATATATATGTATACACACACATATATATGCATTTTAATTAATTAATTAATTAATTTTTTCCTCATTCTGATACTCTTTTCTCCTCTGGTAGCTTCTACACACACAGGTTGGATTGCTTAATACTGTGTTATTGGTCATAGGGTTCTTGTCTCTTTCAGTCTTTTATTGTTTTTCTTTGATTTTTTTTCTCTGTGTTTTGGTTTGAATTGTTTCTTTTGCTATGTCTGCAAGTTGACTTTATGTCCTTCTGTAGTGACTGTCATTCCCATCCTGTGAATTTTAAGTTTTTTTTTTTTTTTTTTGAATTTTAAGTTTTATTGTATTTTTCATCTCTAGAAGTTCTTTTTGTTTCCTTTTTAAAAATACCTTCCATTTTGGCTCTCATATTCATGTTTTCTTTTAAATATTTGAACATGTTCAGCATATTTATAATGGTTGTTTTAGTTATTTTTTTCAATGAAATGATTTTCATCCTGGTTAGAGTCACATTCTTTTTTTTTTCTTTTTTTTAAAGATTTTATTTATTTATTCAAGAGACACACAGAGAGAGAGAGGCAGAGACACAGGCAGAGGGAGAAGCAGTCTCCACACAGGGAGCTAGACGCGGCACTTGATCTGGGGTCTCCAGGATCACAACCTGGACTGCAGGCGGCACTAAACCGCTGAGCCACCGGGGCTGCCCTCCCTGATTGTTCTTGATTCAGCCTCTTTCTTGTCTATCTCCCTTCTCTCCAGAAACTACCTCTAGCTGCCTCATCCTCTCTGGCTCTGAACCCTGTCTTCCTAACTCCGTGCTCTGCTTTGACTTCTCCTCCCTGCTCTGTGGTCTGGAAAGTGTTCCAAATAGAAAGCTAGGGCAACAGTAGAGTATCCCCCAAGGTTTTTTTTCCCTCAGAGAGCATAGGCCTGTACTATGTATTGTTCAGTGTCTGAAAACTGTTACCTATTTTGTAAAACTTTCTGTTTGTTCATAGAGGAAATGTATATGTGATCACTGTTACTCACTCCATCTTGCCCAAAGCAGAAGTGGAGATTCTTTTGTGATACATGTGTTTAGTTTTTAAAAATTGTAAAATAGGCAAATATAAACAAAAACAGAAAATAATATAACAAAACCCTGGCTTTAGCAAATCTTGATATCCATTTTCTTCAAATATTTTTTTTTTTTTTCATTTTCTTCAAATCTTTATTAAGAAATGTCACGATAGGCAGCCCCAGTGGTGCAGTGGTTTAGTGCCGCCTGCAGCCCAGGATGTGATCCTGGGGACCTAGGATCGAGTCCCACATTGGGCTTCCTGCATGGAGCCTGCTTCTCCCTCTGCCTGTGTCTCTGCCTCTCTCTCGCTCTCTCTGTATGAATAAATAAATAAATCTTAAAAAAAAAAAAAAAAGAAATGTCACGATAAAATACCGTGGAAGTTAGGTATGTCCCTTCTCATCCTCTGCTGAGATAACTTCTGTCATGAGTTTAGTGCTTAACATTCCCTCACATGTTTTCTATTTATATATATACTTTTATATCCCCAAATATCATATGTTATTTTGCATATTTAAAAACTTTAATAAGTGCTATCAAACTATATGTGTATTCTGCCACTTGTTTTTCTCACTCAATATTTTATGTTTTTTGAAAATTTTTCTTTCTGGTATATGTAGTTTCATTTTAACTTTTTTTTTTTTTTTTTTGCCCCCGCCCCCGCCCCCGCCCCCTCCCCGCGGGCCGGCCGGGCGGGGAGGAGCTCATTTTAACTTTTATATAATATTTCATTGTTTCAATAATGCTGCAATTTTTCCATTCTTTTGTTGATGGAATTGTAGTTTATTTCTATTTTTGCCGGTAAGAACTGTATTGCAATGAACTTTTTTTTGAAGTAAATTATAATTTTTTCAAAGATTTATTTATTTACTTTAGAGAGAGAGCGAGAGTGCGTGTGTGTGAACAATGGGAAGGGCAGAGAGAGAGGGAGAGAGGGAATCCTTAAGTAGACTCCCTGCTGAGTGCAGGGCTGGATGCAAGGCCAATCGCAGGACCCTGAGATTATGACCTGAGCTGAAATTTAGAGTCAGATGCCCAACTGACTGAGCCATCCCAGTGCCCCTGCAACGAATATTCTTTTTTTTTTTTTTTAAAGATTTTATTTATTTATTTGACAGAGAGAGAGAGAGAGAGAGAGAGAGTGCATAAGCAGTGGAGTGACAGGCAGAGAGAGAGAGGAAGAAGCAGGCTCCCCAGTGAGCAGAGAGTCAGACACAGGGCTCAATCCCAGGACCCTGGGATCATGACCTGAATTGAAGGCAGATGCTTAACTGACTGAGCCACTCAAGCGCCCTTGAACATTCTTCAACATCTGTCTAGTTGTGCACATATGAGATTTTGATACATTTATGAGAAAAACTTGCAGGTCGTAGTGTTTATACATCTTCGGCTAAACACTGTCAAAGCCTTTTCTTTTCTTTTTTTTTTTTTTTAATTTTTTTTTATTTATTTATGATAGGCACACAGTGAGAGAGAGAGAGGCAGAGACACAGGCAGAGGGAGAAGCAGGCTCCATGCACCGGGAGCCCTATGTGGGATTCGATCCCGGGTCTCCAGGATCGTGCCCTGGGCCAAAGGCAGGCGCCAAACCGCTGCGCCACCCAGGGATCCCCCTGTCAAAGCCTTTTCTAAGAGGATTTTGCCAATTTATATTCACCAATGTTTGAGCAGTCCCACAGGTAGAGATCTTTCTCAGCACTTGATACCGTGAGGTTTACTTGTTACCATCTTGTAGATATGAAATTGTATTGATTAATTTGCATCTGATTTCAAGTGAGGTTTCATGTCTTTACATATTTATTTGGATTTATTGGCTATTTGGATTTTCTTTTGGGAATTGCCTGTTCATATTTTCCCTCTTCCTCCTCCTCTCCTCCCCTTCTTTTTTTTCTTCTTCCTCCTCCTCCTTCTCCCTGTTTTCCTCCTCCTCTAAGTCTTCCTCCTCCTCTTCTTTTTATTGGATTATCTGTTTTTTTTTTACTGACTTTTCAAGGAATTTTTAATATTTTCTGGCTGTTCACTATCTTAGATATCTTCTATATGTGGCTTGTCTTTTAATTTTCGAATGTAGAAGCTATATAGAAGTTAAAATTTTAATGTAATTAGTTTGCACTATTTTTCCCCCTGTAGCATGAATCTGTCTACTGGAGGTGTGGTGGGTTTTGACATGGAATGGCCACCAGTATACACTAAAAGGAAACCGAGCCGAGTTGCACTGATTCAGTTATGTGTGTCAGAGAACAAATGTTACTTGTTTCATATTTCTTCTATGTCAGGTTGGTATCTCTTTTGTTTCATTTTTATTTGGTTGATAGTTGTATTATGTCAACTTTATCCTATAAAATTAAGCTTTTGAATTAGCTAGTGCTTCTCTCATCACCTTACATTTATTGAAGTATTCGTGTTCGACCTGATTCATTCATATCCCTATTTTATTTAATTTTCACATCTTCATCAGGCATTGATATTATTTCTGGTTTAGACCGTAGAGAACTGAAGTTTAGAGGGGCTAAGTGATCAGGAATATACTCTTAATGTTAGCAGAGGAAGTATTCAAATCAGATGTTTTTCTTGTCATTTATCAGTCAGGACTTTGCTTTAGGTAAGAAAAGAAATACTAAAGGTGGTAGCACCTGGCTCAGTCGGTTAAGAACTGCTTTCAGCTCAGGTCATGATCCCAGGATCCTAGGATGGAGCCCCACATCCGGCTCTCTGCTTGGCAGGGAACCTGCTTCTCCTCCTCCCTCTGTGTTCTTTTTCTATCAAGTAAATATATAAAATCTTAAAAAAAAAAAAGATTCAAGGTGAATGTGTTTCTGAATTTGAACATAAATAAATAGATTTAAATATAAACATAGAATGTGTAAGAATTAGAAAATAAATAATACTTGATAGAGCCTATGGAAATAATAATAAAATGCTATAGTTTTTCCTCAGGGGTTAAAAATGTTGCTTGAAAATGAAGCAATTAAAAAAGCAGGTGTAGGAATCAAAGGAGATCAGCGGAAACTTCTATGTGACTTTGACATCGATTTGAAGAATTTTGTGGAGCTGACAGATGTTGCCAATGAAAAGGTAGATCTAAGGCGTTGAGCACTTGTGATGAGCCCTGGGTGTTGTGTGGAAGTGTTGAATCACCATGTTGGACACTTGAAACTAATACTACGCTGTATGTTAACTAGAATTAAAAAAAAAAAGGTAGATGTAATACATATATTATTTTCATAAACAAGATAAATTTATGTTTTGCAGAGTGTCCCATCTATCTGGATGTTATTTTTTTTTGAAAAAAATAATTTAAGCTGTATGTTAGTGTAACAATAAGGAAGTCCCAAATGAGTATCCATAATGAAAACCTTTAGGTCTAATCCATTGCCTTAGAGAAGTTTCTTTAAGCTGGCACCATTCCCCACCCCCACTTTTAGTACTGTTTCATGTATGTGTAAATTTCAATAGTGTATTTAAAGGTTTTCCATTTGAGCCATTTATACCAATAATTAAAAAAAATTTTTTTTAAGGGAAAGCATAATGTAGCTTGTGGTATGATGCTCTTAGTGGAGGTTTGGCCATCAATTCTGTCACCCTTATTTCACATATTTTGTTAATGTAGTCATTAAGTTAAATTCTCGTGTTTGGCCAAGTAGTCATTGGGCTGGGTAGAATGCCTACCACTATCCAGCTTTTTTTCCATGAATAGTACGTTTACAGTCCAAGAATTTTAATACCTACATTGGGGAAATTCCATACTTCAGTTCTGTAATGTGTACTGCAAATGAGGTTTTTAGTGATGGGAAATTTATTAAGGACTATCTCTGGTATATATTTTGATATAACATTTCTGACTTTACTTGTGGCCTGGTCATTTGGTGGTATTTAGGAGTATCTGAAAATAGAAATAATTTTTTCCAGTGTTGATTTTTCATTACTTCTAGCTGAAATGTACAGAGACTTGGAGCCTCAATGGTTTGGTTAAACACCTCTTTGGCAAACAGCTTCTGAAAGACAGATCTATCCGTTGTAGCAATTGGGGTGATTTTCCTCTCACTGAGGATCAGAAACTGTATGCAGCCACTGATGCGTATGTATGTACCAAAGATCTTTGTACTATGATGCATTTTTTAAACTTTGTAATAAATTACTTTAGGAAAATTTTGTTTTAACAGTTGTACAAACTCAACTAAAATATTTTAAATCAGGTTGGCATTAAAAATTCTTAAGACATTCAGTGAAACTGTTAATTCTCAATATTAATTAGCAAGCACCAATTGTTCAGTGCTAGTAGTTTTTATTATCATGAAGCCAAAATAATGTTCAACTTGTATGTAAAAAATGTAATCTCTCTGAAAACATGGAAGGCTAATAAACCTAGGCTGAGGAACCACAAATGGTATTGATGATGTATTTGATTTATAAGCAACTTCAGAATAAAAATAATTATAGATAGTTTCTATATTAAAACTGGCATTATTTCTTATATTTGTATTTAAAATGTGCTAAATATTTGGGAAAATTGCCTCCAAATTTAGTTTTCCACTGCTGTGAGTTGTATTTTTATATTTACATGTATATATTTATATACATACTAAAATTTGGGCTTATCTTTATCATATTATTGTTTTTGTTTTTTGCAGAAATGTATTTTATGTTCCAGTGGATTTCTTTTTCCCTAATTTATATTTTCATTTGTAGATGAATATCTTGTTGTTTCCCTTTTTGCATTTATTTTTAGGCATGGAAACTCTTATATTTAGTAAACAGAAAAAAATTCAGTTTTGTCAGAAAACGGTAATAATTTTCCTGTAGGTTCTATTAAAAAAATCATAAAACTGGGCAGCCCAGGTGGCTCAGTGGTTCAGCGCCACCTTAAGCCCAGGGCATTGATTCTGGAGACCCAGGATCGAGTCTCATGTCAGGCTCCCTGCATGGAGCCTGCTTCTCCCTCTGCCTGTGTCTTTGCCTCTCTCTCTCTCTCTCTCTTATTTATTTATGAATAAATAAATAAATCTATTTAAAAAAATAAAATGGTTACTATTTTAAAAAAATCGTAAAACTTGTTGAGAACTCATGCAAGTTCTGTAGCATTTTTATTCATGAAAAATCAGTGTGACTTGGTTGCTCCTATTAACAGTGCCTGAAAGGAGGGCTGTTCATATGCTGACATTCACAGCTGATTTAATGAGATATGGGGAAGTGGATGTGTGTTGCCAAAAGATTTCTCTTACTTGATGGTATTTTGTTGGAGTCTCACTTATAAGTTATTTGATTTGGATAACTCCTTATAATATTGAATATTAAAAAATAAAAATTTAAAACTTTTATTTTAAGGCACAAGCAGTTTACTTTATCCATTCTTGCAATTGGTATGGTCATTTAATGAAGACATAGATCTTTGCATAACATAAGGTGAACGCAGCTTTTTGGGTACTTTGGGAATCACTGTTTTGGATTTTTCTAAAGATAAGACATATAGCTTTATTTTGGTTATCTTTTAGCATACTCTTTTCCCTTTTCTATTTTTTTTTTATAGGCTGGTCTCATCATTTATCAGAAATTAGAGATTTTAGGTAATGCTGTGGAAAGGTTTGCTATAAATAAAAAAGGTATGTGGTGCTCTAAAAATAAAAGATAAAATTATTGAATTTGCTCTTTTGTGAGGTTTATTTTCAAAAAAGTCAGTATTCACACATGTGCAAACTGTTTAGTATTATAACTTCTTGAGTGTCTGAACCATGTTGACATTTGGTGTGAGGTCTCTCTGGCCAAAGATTGGGATTTAGTCATGTTACTTGTTGCAGAGGAGGACTTACTACTTCTGCTTTATCACATTGCTGTTCATTAGGCTTCTTCAGTAAGGGCTTTGTGGTTTTGATAATAACATCAGTGATACAACCAGTTGTCTCCCAGTCTGGAGATGATTATATTCTTGCTATAAATATTTAAAGTGTACAGGCTACTTTATAGTCTCCTGGTTTAAATTTCTGTTTTCTTTCCTAAGGTAAGATAACCGCTGTTTTTCTCCAAAAACTATAGTTATTTTGTTCAACTTCAGTGCTTTTCTTAGATGTCTCAATAGGTCAGTGATAGCAGACCTACATAATAGAGTGGAAACACATGAGCTTTCATGTCACATAAACCAAAGGGGAATCCCTGCCATGTGACTTGAGATTAACATGTTTCCCCATTCTTGGAATGTAGATAATTGCCCAATATCTATTGCATAGAAAGGTTGTAAGCACTAAGAGGGACAGAATATTATAGGTACCTGTATTGATCTGTATAGAGTTGTTATTCCTATTGTAGCTTCTTTTGGAGATTTTAAATAATTGTGTTTGTTAAGAGGTTAATTAAATTCGTGATTTTGCTAAGTAAGTTTAAAGATATGGCATGACCTCATATAAAATTATATTGTACTCTTTTTAATTGCCATTGAGAAGGGATTCATGTCCTTTGTGATAGACCCTCCTTCTTTACCCAATAAGGTAGAAGATTTACTTTCTTTCCCTGGAAAGCCACTTTTGAGGAGAGCTTGCTGACTCTCTGTAGTCAAAGGTACTGTGGCTAGAAATTACCTTGCTTAAATTGAGCAGATGATATGTTTTTGAAGTTGATCTGGAAAATAGTACAGAACTTATTTAAATCATAACAGAATTAAACTCAACAGAGGAGATTCTTGGTTTTCTGAATTTGGGGTTTGTAGAATTACTTATAGGTTATACTTGTAATTTTGCCTCTGATTAAAATGCTTCCAATGAATGTTTAAGATATTTCTCAATAAAGCACTGTATATTTTTAAGTCGCTACCAGTAGTCCTGGTATCTGTATTACCTGTTGTTGCAGTGCTACATTGTTTGGCCCTCACCTTTATTCTTTATTGTATTATATGTGTGAGTATATTTTGACATCTGATGTGAGGTATCTTGACTAGGATCCTAGTGAATTGTAACAAAGTTTACCACTGTTTTTTTTCTCCCTCCCCCCTGTTAAAGAGCCAGAGCTATCAGCCTCATTGTTGTTTAATTTCCCTGAAGTATTTATAAATGATATTTTCACATGACCACTTTTGGTTATAAGATTGTGTTTTTTTCTTCTTCATTAAAGAAAATGGATCATAACATCAGAAAATAAAAGGATATTTGTGCATTGTTTCTCCCTGTTAAAATATTAGCTTACTCCAGGATGGTAGCTAATAAACACTAAACAATATAACAGATAAAAATGAACTTACTCATTTATTAAAAATTATTGAACATTTTATGATATGGGGATATGGAAGTGAACAAAACACTCATGATCTACTCATTTATTAAAAATTATTGAGCATTTTATGATATGGGAATATGGAAGTGAAAAAAACACTCATGATCTGCTTCCTGAGAGGAAAGTCTGCAGTTTTGTAGCTGTTAGAGAGATGAACAAAAAAGGCGTAGGTATAGGGAGGGAGGTCTTATGATGTGGGAAAACAAGGCACTGTGGTTAGCACATAGGAGAGCAGTCTTACTTGGAAGTTTTTTTTTTTAAGATTTTATTTATTTATTCATGAGAGACAGAGAGAGAGAGAGGCAGAGACACAGGCAGAGGGAGAAGCAGGCCCCATGCAGGGAGCCCGATGTAGGACTCGATGCCGGGTCTCCAGGATCAGGCCCTGGGCCGAAGGTGGTGCTAAACCGCTGAGCCACCCAGGCTGCCCCATACTTGGAAATATTGCAGTATTTCCTAGAGAAAGTGATGTTTAAGGGAAGACCTGAAACAGGAACAGGAAGGAGTTAGGTGGCAGAAGAGTACAGGAAACCATAGATGCAAAGAGAAATCATAGTATTTATAAGCAACTGAAAGTAGTTCAGTGTAGTAAACTCTTGAATATGATGGAGTGAGGGATAGAGAAGCAGAATAAGGAAAGCAGATAGGCCACATTTACATTAGGAATTTACATTTTTCCCAAGAGGTATTGGGTTTAAACACAATAGTGACATGAATTACATGAAACAAAAAACGAAAGAAAAAAAGAGTAACTTGGGCTGTAGAGTAGAAAATGGATTGTAGGAAGTCAAGGGTCACAGTGGTAAACCTTGTTAGAAGGCCATGAGAGCAATCCAAGGGAGGGGCGGTGGTGACCCGATTTGGATGGTTGTACTGAGGATGGAGAGAAGGGGATAGATTTAAAATACATTTAACAGAGCAGTAGAGTCAGCAGAATTTGATGTGATGATAAGAGCCATGTGTGAAGGATCATTCCTGTGTTTGCCATGAACAACAAGGATGAAAACCATTGAAGAAAAGGAACAAGATTTAGAGCTGAGAAGTCACAGTTGATTTTAGACATGTTAAAGGAAGGAAGACTGTCAGCATACTGGAGGTGGCCCGGTGGCACTTAGATATCCAGGCTGTAGCTCAGAGGACAGTTTTAGTTAAAGAATTGTGAGTTAGGGATCTCTGGGTGGCGCAGCGGTTTGGCGCCTGCCTTTGGCCCAGGGCGCGATCCTGGAGACCCGGGATCAAATCCCACGTCAGGCTCCCGGTGAATGGAGCCTGCTTCTCCCTCTGCCTATGTCTCTGCCTCTCTCTCTCTCTCTCTCTCTCTCTGTGACTATCATAAATAAATAAAAATTAAAAAAAAAAAGAATTGTGAGTTAGAGATAAAGAACTGGGACTAAGAATTTGGAGGAACTCTTAGTTTTTAATGTTTGCATGCTGGAAGGGACAGTAAAGGAGTTGCCTGCCATTGGCATAGAAGGAGATTAGGAGATATGGTGTGCAGAAAGCCAAGTGAAGAGCATGTTTTATGTAGGCATTATCAACTGTCTTAAGTCCTTCTGAGAGTTTGAGAACCTGAGGATTTAGAATTAATCAGTTTTGGCAATGTGGCTATCATTTGTAACTTGCTACTCCAGCAGCTTTGGTGTACTGGGTGACAAAAGGAATTTTCTGGGGAGAGAGTAGTTATTTGGGGCACATGCTACTAAAACAGAACAGGGTCCACAGTCTTTGGTAACATGAAGGTGATTTAACCAGAGCAGAAGTAGAGTAGCGGAATGGTATGAGTGAAAATCATAGTAACATGAATAGAGGAGTTATTAGATGTCAGGAATGTGAGAAGGCATGTGTAAACAACTTTTTTAGAAGATTAGTTTGGAAAGGGGATATTCACTCATTCATATAACATACTTGATGGGTGTTTGTTATAAGTTAGAGTTTGAGTTGTGGGGGAAAGTGCACTGAACACCGGAGACCAAGCGCCTTCACTTCATTTCAGAGAAATGGGGGAACGAGCCATGTGACTATCTGAGGGAGGAATGTTTCAGGTATTGGGGAAAGAACTCAGTGTCTGAGGGTTATTGCTTGCCTTATTTGAGGAACAGTAAGGATAACTGAAGTGAAATGATTAAAGGTGAGTGGGAGGAAATGAGGCTAGAAAAGGAGATTATTTAGGGCCTTATAGGTGGTGACTATGGCTTCATATTTTATTAATTAAAATAAATGCAAAATGGAGTGATGAGAAGGCTGTAGAGGGTTTGGAACAGGAGAATGACATTAAATTTTAATTTAAAGGGTTTTTTTTTTTTGGCTGCTACAAAAGGGCAAATGTTGAAGGAAGTCTGGTAGGCTACTCTAGTAGTCCTAGCAAGAGATGATAATTGTTTGGATTAAGCTGGTAGCAGTAGAGATGGTAGATTGTGTATATGTTTTGAAGGTATATTTTGTGAAGAATTTGCTGATGAATTCTCTGTAAGGGATGAGATGTAGAGACCAAGAGGACAATCAAGATATTTTGGTTGGATCAGCTGAGTGAATGGAAGGATCAGTTACGGTGGAAAGGTTATGGGAATAATGGGTTTCAGTGAGAAAAATATAGATTTCAGTTTTGGATATGCTAAATTTTAGATGCTTATTGATATCTAAGAAGATATCACAGTTGGAAATGTGATTCTGGAGTTTAGGGGATAGGTTGAGGTTGGGAGATGTAACTTTAGGAATCATTGAGATACAGCTGGCAGTTAAAACAGTGAAACGAGATAAGGTGAAAGAGTGACTGGAATAAAGAACAGAGGAGGTCCAAGTATTGGTGTTGAGGGCACAGTGACATTTAGACATCAGGGAGGTGAGGAGAGTGCAGCAGAGGGCCTGAGAAGGGGTGGTAGTAGAAGACAGTGTGAGAGGTATTGTGACCAGAAGCAAGGGAAGAATGTGTTTTTTAAGAAAGAGGAAGTTATCAACTGTTTTAAATAGCTCAGAGTATCTGAGAAAGATGAGGAACTAGACCTGACAATTAGATTTGACAGTGTGGAGGCCACAGGCAACCAACCTTTCCCAAAGCAGCCATGCCTATACTCGTTGAGGCAAAGGCTTGGTTGGAGTCAGCTAAGGGGAAAATGAGAGTAGAAAATTTGAGACAATGCATGTGTAGAACTCTTTCATGGACTTTTGCTGTAAATGAGAGTGGTTCTGTGAACATAGACTAATTAGATTGGAGGTGGGAAGATGAGATAGTTTTCTTTTTCTATTTTCTTAATGTCATGAGGGGTGAGGTTGTTCCACGAGTAAAAGGAAGAGCAAGCAGATGTTAGAGGCTTAGAGAGAAAGAAAGAGGTATGAAGTAGTCATACTGATAGTAGGAAAGTGGAAAATATAAAATAATTAACAGTCACTCCGAAGAGTTCCTTGAGATCTGTGTCATGAATTTAAAGCAAGTTGAGTTATGTTGGCTGTGTTTTATCTTCAATTATAGTCAATTCTTTTGAATATAGGCATCAAGTCGGTAAAATAGCTGGGTTTAATTAGAGAAAGGGTTTTCCTAGATAAACAGTGCTTTGAAGGAAGGAAGGAACAAAAGAGATCAGAGTCCATACAAGGAAATGATTACTATAAAATGGGTAAGAAAGGAAAAAGAAAAAAAAAAAAGAACATGGCAAGGAGTACGAATGGGAAGGATCAGGTATATGGAAAAGGTGGTAGGATCAGTGGATTTGGTTCTGAAAATGTAAAAGAATAGTTGTATTGGGGAGGGCATCCTGGAAAGCAAGCCAGCAAGCTTCAGAGGATGGAATGCTTACAATTGAAGTTTGGAAGTAGTGACTTTATTGGCAATTATAAGGTCAAATGACTCCAGAAATGGGTGGCTGAGATCAGTTGAGGAAAAAATTGTTGGAAATGGAAGGATCAAAGCACGGAAAAGGCTACACTTTGAGGTGGAACTATCACGAGTAGTAGTGAAGGGGAAGACAGTGAACCAGGCATTAAAATCTTCAGTACACGAAAAGAATGTGATTTTTGAGGTCACAAGATGCAGCAATCAGGAATAGCAGATGGTACAATTCTATGTCACATGCTTCAGAGGAGCTGGACTTTTGGGGGACAAGAGAAAATGGTGACGAGCTATAAGAAACTCTAAGCAGGGGAAGGGTTCAAGGAAGGATGGCAGGGTGTGGTGTTGATGGAGAAGGATGTACCAGATCATTGGGAGTTGGGGAGATGATCGCCGATCGGAAAGGCTTGCATTTTAGTTTGATCATGACTGGTAACGAGGGAAGTGAGGCTTGGCTGTTGGTTGAGGTTATGTTTGCCAAACTACATTTCATAACTAAGAACCCACATGGTGTTCTACTGATTTCTGATTTTGAAATAGTATAGGTGGGTTCAGATTCTCAATTCTGCCTTCTTCTGCCTAGGTTGATTAACCACTGGTTGTAATATATATGAACGTAGATCATTTGGAATTGAAGTAGCAAAAATCTGAAAGGGAAGTAAAGTGACTGAAGTGATACGGAGATAGGTTAAGGAAGTCCTTTTGTTGAGATTCACTTAATTAAGGAAAGAAAATGAAAATGTGGGCTCTAATACTGTTTAAATAAGTGGCTAAATAAATAAATCTCTGTTTTTATTTTGAAAATTGATTCTTTTTGTCCAGAGGAGGAAATCCTACCTATTGATGTGAAGAAACAATTGACTTCAATCTCTGAGGAGATGATGGATCTGGCCAAGCATCTTCCTGACGCTTTGAAAAAATTAGAAGATCCACAGAGGTTAAATATTATCTGTTTTTGCCAATTCTGTTTTGTTCTTGCTGCATATTCCTATTTATAAAGAATTACTGTTCATTAAGGTAGACTCATAGAAAATTTTTAAAACATTTTTATTTAAATTCAATTTAGTTTACATATACTGTATTATTAGTTTCAGGGGTGGAATTTAGTGATTCATCAGTTGCATATAACAGTCCTCATTACATCAAGTGCCCTCCCTAATGCTCATCACCCAATTACCCCATCCCCCAAACCCCCTCCCTTCTAGCGACCCTCAGTTTGTTTCATATAGTTAAGAGTCTCTTATTAGTTTGTTTCATATAGTTAAGACTCTCTCTCTTTGTTTTCATTTTAAATTCTATTTTTCCTTCCCTTATCCTATATTCATCTGTTTTGTTTCTTAAATTCTCCATGTGAATGAAATCATAGGGTATTTGTCTTTCTCTGAATGACTTATTTCGCTTAGCACAAAACCCTCTAGTTGCATCTAAGTTGTTGCAAATGGCAAGATTTCATTCTTTTGGATGGCTGAGTAATATTCTGTTGTGTGTGTGTGTGTGTGTGTGTGTGTGTGTGTGTGTATATATATATATATATTTATACACCACATCTGCTTTATCCATTCATCTATTGATGGACATCTAGCTCTCTCCATATTTTGGCTACTGGGGACCTCACTGCTATAAACATTGAGCTGCATGTGCCCCTTCGAATCACCATGTTTGTATCCTTTGGATAAATATCTAGCAGTACAATTGCTGAGTTGTAGGGTAGTTCTATTTTTTATTTTTAGAGGAATCTTCATGCTGTTTCTCGGAGTGACTCTACCAGTTTGCATTCCTGCCAACCGTATTAAGAGGGTTCCCCTTTCTCCACATCCTAGCCAACATCTTTTGTTTCCTGAGTTGTTCATTTTAGCCATCCTGACAGGTGTGAAGTGATATCTCATAGTGGTTTTGCTTTGTATTTCCCTGATGATGAGTGATGTGAAGCATTTTTCCAAGAGTCTATTAGCCATTTATATGTCTTCTTTGGAGAAATGTCTGTTCATGTCTTCTGCTTATTTCTTGACTAGATCTTTTTTAAAATTTAAATTTTATAAGTTCTTTATATATTTGGATACTGGCCCTTTGTCTATTAAGTCAAATATCTTCTCCCATTCCATAGGTTGCCTTTTAGTTTTGGTCACTGTTTTTTTGCATGCAAAACCTATTTATCCTGATGAGGTTCCAGTAGTTCAATTTTGCTTTTGTTTCCCTTGCCTTTGGAGATGTGTCTACCAAGAAGTTGCTGCAGCTGAGGTCAAAGAGGTTGCTACCTGCTTTCTCTTCTAGGATTTTGATGGATTCCTATCTTACATTTAGGTCTTCCATCCATTTTGAGTTTATCTTTGTGTATGGTGTAAGAGAATGGTCCGGTTTCATTCTTCTGCATGTGACTGTCCAGTTTTCCCAATACCATTTGTTGAAGAGACTGCCTTTTTTCCATTGGATATTCTTTCCTACTTTGTCAAAGATGAGTTGACCATAGAGTTGAGGGTCCATTTTTGGGTTTTCTGTTCTGTTCTATTGATTTATATGTCTATTTTTGTACCATTACCATATTTGATGATTACAGCTTTGTATACAGTTTGCAGTCTAGAATTGTGATGCCTCCAGGTTTGATTTTCTTTTTCAACATTTGGGTGTTTAGGGTCTTTTCTGGTTCCATACAAATTTTAGGATTGTTTGTTTCAGCTCTGTGAAAAATGTTGATGGTATTTTGATAGGGATTGCATTGAATGTGTAGGTTGCTTTGGGTAGCATAGGCATTTTAATATTTTTTTCTTCTAATCTTCTAATTTTTCCATTTTTTTGTATCTTCCTCAGTTTCTATCATAAGCGTTCTATAGTTTTCAGAGTACATATCCTTTAGCTCTTTGGTTAGTTTTATTTCCAGGTATCTTACGGTTTTTGGTGCATTGTAATTGGGATCAATTCCTTGATTTCTCTTTCTTCTGCCTCATTGTTAGTGTATAGAAATGCAACTGACTTCTCTGCATTGATTTTATATCCTGCTGAATCCCTGTGTCAGTTCTAACAATTTTGGGGTGGAGTCTTTTGGGTTTTCTGCAGAGTATCCTGTCATCTGTAAAGAGTGAAAGTTTGACGACGTCTTTTTTAAAGATTTTATTTATTTATTTGAGAGAGAGCGAGCACGAGCAGGGTTGAGAGGCAGAGGGAGTGGGAGAAACTGACCCCTCACTGAACAGGGAATGTAGGGCTTGATCCCAGGACCCAGGGTTGATGACCTGAGCTGAAGATAGACGCTTAATGGACTGAGCCACCCAAGTGCCCCAGTTTGATGACTTCTTTGCCAATTTGGATGCCTTTTATTTCTTTTTGTTGTCTGATTGCTGGGCCTAGGACTTCTAGGACTATGTTGAACAATAGTGGTAAGAGTGGACATTTGCTTCTATGTATTTTTTTAATTCTTCTTTAATTTCCTGTTTGACTTATTCATTCTTTAGTAGGATGTTCTTTAATCTCTGTATATTTGTGGTCCTTATAAATTTCTTTTTGTGTTTAACTTCAAGTTTCATAGCTTTGTGGTCTGAAAATATGCATGTTATGATCTCAGTCTTTTTGTACTGGTTGAGACCTGATTTGTGACCCAGTATGTGATCTTTTCTGGAGAATGTACCATGTACACTTGAAAAGAATGTGTATTCTGCTGCTTTAGGATGAAATGCTCTGAATATATCTGTGAAGTCCATCTGGTCCAGTGTATCATTCAAAGCCATTGTTTCCTTGTTGTCCTTTTGCTTAGATGATCTGTCCATTGCTGTGAGTGGAATGTTAAGGGCTGCTACTATTATTATATTATTATCAATGAATTTCTTTAAGTTAGTTATTAATTGGTTTATATAATTGGCTGCTCCCAAGTTAGGGGCATAAATATTTACAATTATTAGATCTGCTTGTTGGATGGACCCCTTTATTATGATATAGTGTCCTTCATCTCTTATTACAGTCTTTGGTTTAAAATCTAGTTTGATATAAGAATGGCTACTCCAGCTTTCTTTCCATGTCCATTAGCATGATAAATGGTTTTCCACCTCCCCACTTTCAATCTAGAGGTGTCTTTGGGTCTAAAAGGAGTCTTATAAGAAGCATATTGATGGATCTTGGTTTTTTTTTTTTTTATCCATTCTGATATCCTATGTCTTTTGATAGTAGCATTTAGTCCATTTACATTCAGAGTAGTTATTGAAAGGTATGAATTTGGTGCCATTGTATTACTTGTAATGTCACTGTTCCCGTAGATTGTTTCTGTTCCTTTAGAGTCTTTGTTACTTTTGAGCTCTCTCTCTGCTCAAAGGATCCCCTTTAATGTTTCTTGCAGGGCTAGTTTAGTGTTCATAAATTCTTTTAGTTTCTGTTGGTCCTGGAAACTCTTTATCTCTCCTTCCATCCTGAATGACAGCCTTGCTAAATAAAGTATTCTTGGCTGCATATTCTTCCCATCTCGTACATTGAATATGTCATGCCAGTTCTTTCTGGCCTGCCAACTCTCTGTGGACAGGTCTACTGTCAGCCTGATAGAAATTTGCTTCAATACATGCATAGAGACTGATCCATAAATTTGAGAAATATCTTTCCAGTTGTTAAATTGTGCATTAAAACATTTAAGGCTTTTCTGTCTGCTTTGTAGGATGTTTTATGAAACAAAGCAAAATAAAATTCAGAAGTCTACAGAAAGTATTTTCAATTCAAAGTTACCTTTTTCTGTAGTGTCTTTCTAATTTTATTTATAGTGTGGTCACTTAAAATGTATAAATAAAACAACTTATTTATTTAGTTGCTTCATTTTTGGAGATTTTGTCTGATTATTAAATAGGAATTTCATGTAATCAGTAGGCTATCAGAACAAGAGGCATTTAGATTTTAAATGCCATTTTATAGCTAAAGCCCTGAATAATTTGAGATATTTGGATTAATAGACATTGGATTACCGGCACCTTGTAGTTAACGGTTTCTGGAACTAGGCATTGCCCTAGGCTTAATTGCTGAATGACTTCATCTAAAAAGCAGCAATACTCTTGAAGAGTGAATGATTACAGTGTAGTTATATATTGAGGCAAAAATACTTTGTAGAATGTCAAGCAGTTAATTGAAATAGAATTCTGATTCTGACAAAATACAATGTTAGTGTATTTCTTTTGGGTGAGATTTGTGATCTATTTTGATTTTGGTATTTCAAAATATGATATAGAGATTCAGCTCTTTTTCAAAGTTCTTTTTCCCCCAGCAATTTATTTTAATAGTTTTTATGTAACAATTTCTGGAAAACATAACTGTCAAATGGGGACAGGTAACAATAAAACCATTTCATATTCTATTTTACATTTTTCCCTCTATGAGCAAAAAATAATCACTTTACATAATGTTTACATGTATTTCAGATTTTTGTTCTAGCAGTTAAACAATCTGTTGAATGTAAATTATGTCTGCTTAATGTTGTACTTTGTAATAACAGAGCTAAATAGGTTTTCTTAAAACTTGAGAATGGGAAGTAATTGGATTCATTTTTAGTGAAGAAAGATCTTGGCAGGTTTCAGTGTCAAACGAGGACTAGTTAAATTTCTTACTTCAGATTCTTTGTAAGAAGTGTATAGTAATACTTAACTTACCAAATTACACCTCAGAACCAGAGAGGGACAAAAAAGACCTCTGAGTGCTAAAATACATGCCATAAGCATGAATTCAAACTCATTTAACTACGTTTCCAGTGGAGTGCATGAAGGCACATTCAGAGTGTATTTGCTTTTCATTTATAGATATAGTTTGACAAACTTGGCTATCTAGTTAAAATGAAAACCAGGTATCACTAAGAAATGATATGCACATGAACACAGCTAGAAGTTACAGCTGGCAATCTGTGAGAGTAGACAACAGTAGAAAAATCAGAACTGAGAACTTTTAAGATAGAGCAGTTTGTGTTTTGTTACCGAAGGGAACAGCTTTATGCTCCAGTGAACCTGGAAGATATTGGATTGTATGGTACTACTTAGTCATTGATTTAAATTCATTACACATCTGTTGTATTGCTGTCATGTACTTAACATTCTGTGGGGTGCTGATTAGCTTTCTGTAGGCTAATATTCGTTTATAACAATCATAAGAAAGAAGGAAAAGTATATTGTCTTACTGAAGAAGACAGCCTTTGATATTTGTTAAACAGTTACCTTACATGAGACATGTCATTCTATGACATTAGCACAGAATAAATGAGCTCTTACAGTCTTATCAATCTATATGTCACTGTTGCTATGTTTATGTGTTACAACATTCCCATGCATGTAACAATTACATGGTGTCACATATCTGTTCTTCCTAAAGTATTTATCTACAAATCTCATATTTGAACACCTGTGTATAATGCTAAGTGTTCTTTATAAGATTTGAAAAGTTTTAGAATGTTAGATTAGTTTTTAGGTTTTGAATTTGATTTCGATTTTGTTTGTATTGATGTAGAGTTGTCAGCTTAAGCTTGAGCTCAGCTTTGGTGCTATTTTTAGTTGGAAAAAAATCATGAAACAACTCAGCATTTTTGATAGTTTATTCCCATAAATGATCAAATTTTTATTCAGATCATTAATATAAAATTTTAAAAGTCATATTGGATTTTATTAAGTATTGTTTTAAATACAGAAGAATTAGAAGAGCTAAACAAAAGTGTTAAATAGGAAAACTGTCTTATATTCCCTTTTTTCTCTCTAACCTTTGCTTTTATGAGGTAACTAAAAATTGCTTTAATAAACCCTATAACCAACAGATACAGTGCCTTATTTTATACTCTAGCAGTGGTTTTCCTTTGCAGTTAATCAGGTTTGGTTATAAATAGCTGTTTAAAGTCACTTAGTTAAAATGTCATATGAGCAATTATAATTAAGGAATTAAGAAATCCATATTATGTTTGTTCATGTACAACTTCTCCATATTTTCTTGTTATATTTGCACACTGATTTTTTTTTTTTTACTGTTCTAGAGAAATGTGTCTGGTTTTATGATTATTGGACATGCACAACAGCATCATTTTGAAATGATAACACAAGCACTCTTATGTGTTACAGTTGGGACTAGTATTTGATCAGTAAATTGAATCAGTTAAAACATAGGATCATAAAAATTTTCTTTTAACTTAATATATTAGTGTATATTTGTTTCCCAATGTTTCAATATTCATCCTGGCTTTTTCATTAAATATAGGACTGCTCTTTGGAGTTCTGCAGAGTGGTTCTTGTTTAAAGTACACCCGTAATGTATCATTTGCAATTTCTAATTTTAGCTTTTTTAAAGTGGAGTGAAAACTTAAAACACTGGAAACAGTCTGAATGAAGAGTCCTGGGAGTTTTTAAGATTTTTCCTACAAACTTTTATAGTTGTTCTGGCTGTAGTTAATCAGGCAGAATCTTTTTTTTTTTTTTTTAAGGAAATTTGCTGCATCTTTTGATATGTTCAACTTAAAAATTTTTTTAGGTGGTGATGTATCATTGATTTGACTTACTTTTAATTAAATTAATTACCACAAAAAATATAACTGGCATAAAGAATTAGTTTGGGACCAAACACTGCTGACACTTAATAAGCATACAAGTCAACAAGCATATAAGCATGTGTGCTTAGTAAGTGTACAAGTTGAATGCAGAAGTACCTTGCTGTACTGGAGAGTGAACCATAGTTGAAAGCATATGGTGACTATTAGGGAATGAAGAATAACTTTAATCCAATGTGTCCTTTAAATGAAGATCAATTTAGAAAGCTTGTACTTATTAAAAAGCATTACAATTGTGCTGATACTGATTGAAGTTAAAGTTGAATTATACTTTCTTAATTTTTTTTAGGGTTTCTCTACTATTAAGTGCTATTTCAGAAAATCTGTATTCATTGAGGAAGATGATAATTGGTTCTCCTGAGGCCGAATTGAGGCACAGCACTAATGTTCACTTATTATCATTGGGAGATCCAACTGCTGATGAAGTACAGCAGAAACAAATTAGAGAACATAAATTTTTTCCTAAAGTTAAAGATGAGACTTGGGACACAACATTTGATAATTTAATTAAACATGATGAAGGAACCGAACCTCAAAACAAAGTGAAACAAAAAGAAGATGGACTTGAAGATGGATTAGAAGTTGGCAATAAATTGAAAACGAACACAGAAAGAATTTGTTTGATGTCATTAGATATAACAGAACACGAACTCCAGATTTTGGAACAGCAGGCTCAGGAAAAATTTCTTAATGATGTCACTTGCAAATCTCCTGAGGTAATAAAAAAGAGAAAACAATGTTCATTCATTAGTAGGGGTTGGCTGATTTTTTTTTTTTTTCTGTGAAAGGACAGATAGTAAACATTTTAGGCTTTGCTGATCACACGATTTCTGATGTTTCTATTCAATTAAAACTTAGTTATTGCAAAATAAAATGTATAAAATTCTACCAAATATGGGCATCATAAGTAATTTTCTAAACTAATAAAAGCAAAAAGATAAAAGAATATAGCTATATGATGTCTCATTTTATGGTTTGTCTTTACAGTAAAAGGAGCACAAGAATTTCTCTAATACAACTTCACACTATTTCAAAAATTATTCTTAACTTAGCCAAGAGAAAAACAACCTCACCAATTAAACTACTCAGAACATAATAATGAGAAATCTAAACATGAAGTTGACAGAGAATATAGAATGTTTCACAACAATCTGTTAAAAAAAAATAGGTCATTGGCTCTTCAGATAACAATAAAGGTTGGTGTCAGGCAAAAACACTAGTTTATTAGAAACTCTCTTACTTTACTAATAGTAGTAAAGAAAATCTTATATGAGGAAATATAACTACTCCCAAAAGATCAAGTTTAGAAAAGTAAACACTAGAATAGATACCTCTGCTTTTTGTGGAAAAGCAGAGGTATCTATTACATAAAAATCAGAAGAAATGCTAAAATAGCAAAATACAACAAATGTATACTGACACTTTAAAATCTTTCCACTACAAGACCATAAACTGCTGCTTATTGTTCCTAAGTCAAAAGCAGCAAACTATATAGCTCATAAGCCAAATTCAGCCCACTAATCAGGTCATGATCTCAGCATTGTGAGATTGGGCCCCATGTGGGCTCAACCCTGGGCATGGAGCCTGCTTAAGATTTTCTCTCTCCCTCTCCCCCTGCACCCCATAGAGAAATAAATTAAAAAAAATAAAATCCATTTTTAAGACTTGATTTTTGCAGATTAGTTATAGCTATGCTTCCTTTTCTTACTTCCAATTTAAAGATTAGACTTTTTTGGGGATCCTTCTACATTTCTTTTATATAGGGTTCCCATGCTGTTGGACACTTCCTAGGGTTTGCCAAATTATTGTAAAGTTTTCTTATATTCAAACATTGGCAATAGCTGATTAACTTATCTGACACTTTTTCAAATATGTAGATACTGTTTGTAAAATAGTGATTTATTTAAAGGTATTATTACAGTTGTAGTAGTTTTTTGTGGTCTTTTTAAAATTAATGGATATAAAAGAACAACTTGTTCTTGGAATAGAGTAGAATTTTTCAACATTGTAAAGAGGTTCTTGTACTCAAGTTGGGACACACTGATATTGCTTAAACCATTGTTAACCTCGTGACTTTTACTCTCTCTTAAATTGTGGGCTTTATATCAAGTCTGTTTGTCCCTCTTGTCTGTCTTTCCAATTATATTTCTTTCTCTTTTTGTTTCTCTTTATTCTCCTTCCTTTCTTCCTTACGACCCTATCTCCTTTTCTGTGCCTCATATAAACATCTAAATATGTAATATAAATTTATCTATTAGAGAGGAAGAGGAAATTGTCTAAAGATATTTAGTGTATTAGAACTTTAATTTGTAGAAAACAGGGTATGGAGCCAATTATACTGGAAAATTAATGTTTGAAATATATTTTTTTAAAGCATTTATCTTCCAAAGATAATGAAGAGGATCTATCTTATGTAATTGAAAGCGATGAAGATTTAGAAAAGGAAATGATTAAGGTATGTTTGAAATTATGGAAATTTACTTCCAGTTCTTTAAAAAAGGACCTTTATTTATGTAAGATACTACCTAATTCTAAATATCCCCTCACAGTGAGATTACTATCAATTATGTAACCATTAGATTTTGTTTTCATTTCATATTTGTTTATATCTTTTTATGGTCTATGAATAATATTTTAGTAGTATACTAATTTTTACATATTAGAAAACATATTCCTGTCAGGTTACTTCTTTTAAATCTTTTCCTGGAGGGACGCCTGGGTGGTTTAGAGATGCCTGGGTGGCTCAGTGGTTGAGTGTCTGCCTTTGGCTCAGGGCGTGATCCTGGATCCTGGTATCGAGTCCCACGTCAGGCTCCCTGCACGGAGCTTGCTTCTCCCTCTGCCTGTGTCTGTCTCTCTCTCTGGGTCTCATGAATAAATAAATAAAATCTTAAAAAAAAATAAATCTTTTCCTGGAACGTCAATAGTGATTTTGCTCTCCGCTATTGGATTAGGTTTCTTTTTCTTCCCATCTCTGTGTATCCCCTTTTATTTGAGAGTTCTTTTGTTATACATTCAATATTCTTTATTTCTCTTGGTCTTATTTACTATGGATATATTATTACATATAATTTTCTAGTGTTAGATTATTTCATTTTCCCCTATTTTATTTTCAAAGTTGAAAAAATATATATTTTAATTATATGTATTTTTTAACACTTTACAAAACCTCCAGTTTCTTTGTCAGGTATGAACCAGGGATAGACAATAAGAAAGAAAAACTTAAATTTATCCAAATTAGTTGAATATAAACACGGAAGTTCATCATTATACATGCCTTGTATTCCTCATCTTTAGGTTGATATGATTTTTTGTTCTTTTTTTTAATGAAATGAGATTAGGTTTCTGATTCTTTAGTTTTGAACAAGAGTAGTGGGTAGTGATTAGGAATGTGGATTCTAAATTTAGATGTGGGTTCAAATCCCAGCTTCTCCTTTTTTTTTTTTCCCCAGCTTCTCCATTTATTTGCTCTGTGACTTTGGGCAAGTTTCTTAGTCCTTTTGATACTCAGTTAAGAGCTGTTATTACTTAAGGTGTTATTTGTGAAGAGCTTAGCACAGAGCCTGGCATTTCTTAAGTGTTTAATAAAGACTAGCTAATAGTAATAATAGGATATAAATACTAAATCATATGCCTTCATTGATTAGCCATTTCTCTGAGGAATGGTGTTCAAGTAGCATATTTATAGGACACTTGCAGTCTTCCACAAACTTACATTGTATAGTGACTCTCTTAGAAGGCAGTTTGGGTGCAATATGAGAGAGCTGTATTTTCAAAATGTTTTCTAAGTATATTTGTTGACTTGAATAAAGAATCAGCAGGAGAATCACTCTTTTTCTTTTCCAGGCCTGAAATGAATACATTTTTTAGAAAACCATTAAAATCAAATTTATTAAATGGGAAGTTTAATAAAAAGAGAAAATGAGGGGATCCCTGGGTGGCTCAGCGGCTTAGTGCCTGCCTTTGGCCCAGGGTGTGATCCTGGAGTCCCGGGATCGAGTCCCATATTGGGCTCCCTGCATGGAGCCTGCTTCTCCCTCTGCCTGTGTCTCTGCCTCTCTCTCTCTCTGTATGTCTCTCATGAATGAATAAATAAAATCTTAAAAAAAAAAAAAGAGAAAATGAGAGCTGTGATTTAATAATTCTTCCTGTCTCTTTTCAGTAGAAAACTGTGCAGATGAAACAATTTTGAAATATCCTAAATTCTTTAAATAGATAATCTTCATTTGGGGGAGAAAGTCCACTATTGTCAAGCCAAAATAAAGAGCAACTTTAATTACATTTGTAATATTCCATTCCTAAAATTATTTGAATCTTTTATTGTTTTCATAATTCACATAAACAAATTCACATAATTCACAAAAAACACATTAAATTTTTGTTTACTATTTAAGTCTTATACTGACACATGATATAGAGAAACTCATTACAAAAATAACAGTAAAATCCACACTTACCTCTTGGCAATTGAAAATACTGAAGTATGATAAAGAAAAAACAGTTTTAAATTCAAATTTTATTCAGAATTTTGATAACTTTCCCCACAGGCATTTCATGATATGCTATTAACGAACTCTGTTTATGCTGGAAGTATTCCATCTTTGGCCTTATGCCTTAGAAACCATTCTTGAGCACATATTTAAACTAGAGCACACATGTTCTTTTGTGGTATTGGTTGCACATCTGCCAGCTTTGAACAAAATTGTAGGTTCTGTTAATAATACTTCTTTTGTGTTTGGTGAAAAAGATACGACACTGTCAATGGTTTTGCTTTTAAGATTTCTTTAAACTTTCAGTCTTTAGAAAATTTAAATACTGGCATGGCAGATCCAATTCATTCAAAATGCATAAAAATGGAAGGAAATCTGGATGTTCCTTTTGAAGATGATGAAGATGAGATTGAAGCTATTGAAGAAGAAGATGATAATGTTGAAGGTAAGCACTGTAACATGTTTGAAATGGTTCACCTTTGATACCTACTGCTGACTCTAATTTAGGGTCCAATTTTTAAACATTTTGCAGGCAAGGGTTTTGTGGCATATAATTAATGAGGTCCTAAAAACTTGTCCTTAAGTCGTTTAGTGTTTGGTCTTTATAAAGGACAATCTTAACCATTTATGAAAGTAGGTGTATAGAAGTGTGGTGCTATTTGGCCCATTTGGTGATGTGAAACTTTTCATCCTGAATTTTATGTTTTGTCTAAATAATATAAAATCAATAAGAATCATTAGTTAAGAACTTATATTAAATGTTATTGTTAAAGGCATAGATACATGGTGTCTGTTCTTTGGGAGCTTATTCCTTTAAATAAGTGGCACAGTGTCAGATAGCTAATATTCATACTCTGTATACCAATGAACCTCATATTATTCAAGTGTAAATAACAATATTCATTATGGTAAACCATGAGGTCTTCTCAAAAAGTAGAACAGTCTAGAACTATATTCATCAATGTTATAATGTGGGAAAATTAAAATACATATCGTAGGTGGGAAGTATATGAATATGTTAAAGAAAATGTTATTTCTTTGTTTTCTTGTATTAATGAAAGCATAACATCTTCAAATCAATTTAGTTCTCTACTTAGAATTGTTAAACCTGAAAAATGTAATAATCAATTTTCATTGTTTATAGACGAATAGTCTTGATTCTTTGCTTTGCTCTTTCTTAGCCACTCATGAACTTTTCAACCTGAGTAGATAAAAATCAGTTGAGTAAAATCAACATAATCAGCTGTTGTGCAGTTAGAATTGTGGTCAAAGATTTGTTGGAGTGATAACTAAAATGAAGATTTTATTTTATCTGTGGATTTTATTTGTGATAGTAATGTAATTTCTGATTACTATTAATTGAAAGTTACTGTATTATGAAATTCACATTGGTATATCGCTTGCCATGGTTAGGTTTAAATGTTAGGTTTTAGAACTATAGCAAATTCCAAAACATCATTTTCTTATAGTGTTGGCAAAGTGTGAATCATTTTGTAATGGAACCACAAAGTTCTTCTAATCCTTAGCATTAGGTAATAAAGTGTTTAACTAAAATCCTGACTGGTATCCAGAAGACTGAATTGGTTGGGTTTAAAAGACAGGAAACAGTATCCTTTAGTAATTAATTATGACATTCTTTAAAAGAAGCCAATGAAATAAAATTTTTATTCCCTATCACTTTTATTTTAACATAAATGCCCATTTTATTTTATTTTAAGACTATTCATTACCAAGACCTAATGCAAGGCAAATTAATTTCCTCAAGATCTATTTTGGCCATTCCAGTTTTAAACCGTGAGTATAATCTCAGTTAATTAAGTTGCATATTCACAATTTTCTTCACAAAGGAAAGATGGCAAATAATCCATCTGTTAAATATAATAGCATAACTTCACTGTAATTTGTACATTCCACACTATTTCCTGTAACTATGAAGTTATTTTAAAATAATATTTATATAAAATTCATATCTACAGATTGTTTTTCAAAGAGAAGAAAATAATTTTCTTTACCGAAAATAGAGTTCTGTGTAGAAGCTAGTTTAAATAGATTAATAAATTCACCTTAATTTAATGTTGACTTGTTTTTCATTAAATAAGTATCTGTGTGTCTAGTTCGTACATTTTATTGTCCAAAGCATGCTGATGTAATAGAAATTCGTAAGACAACAGTTTGAAGAACAGTGGTAATCTTATCAGTTTTAATATATTCAAATATATATCTAAGGGGGCACATATATAGGTATTAAAATGAGATGAATAAAAATGAGGTGAGGAACAGGTAAATTTGAATAAAACTAATAAGAATGTAAAAATCTAGACTGGATTTTTTCCTACTCTGCAAATTTAAAATTTAACCCATGGAAGGATTTCTTTCCTCTTTTCTTTGATCTTAATTTTTCTTTTATATTAAACTATGTCCTACATACAGAATAGTGCACATAAATGTATAGATCAATGAATTTTTACAAACTAGGCACCCTGGGTAACCAGCACTCATGTAAGAAAAAATAGGTCATTATCAGCACATTAGAAGATCACTTTTCCTATTGATTTTTCCCTCAACATTTTATTAAAAAATTTTTCAAAGAGTAAAGCTGAAAGAATTTTTTTTACTATGAATACCTGTATATTCAACATTTTAGTATACTTGCCTTATCATATATCCATCTGTCACCTCTCTGTCCATTCCTTCATCTACCATATACCATTTGAAGGTCATAGTTGTGAAGTCAGCTTGAATGGGAGCTTGATCAAATGGACCTTTTTGTTTTAATGTCCCAGGGTTTATACATTTTTTTATATTGAAGCTCAAAAGTGTAAAAATTCTCTTAGAGGGGCACCTGGGTGGCTCAGTTGGTTAAGCTTCTGACTCTTGGTTTTGGCTCTGGTTGTGATCTCCAGGTGGTTAGATTGAGCCCCTTGATGGCTCTGTGCTCAGCATGGAATGTGCTTGAGATTCTCGCCCTCTGATCCTCCCTCCACTCTTGTGTGTGCGTTCTCTCTAAAATAAAATAAATAAGTAAATACAATCTTTAAGGAAAAAAATTCTATTAGAGGTAGTGAAAAAATTAAATGTGTTTCAATTTTTTCTTGGGTTTCTTGTTAGTAAAACAAAACAGCCTTATGCTTTTTACCCTTCAGGGTTCAGTGGAAGGTGATTCATTCTGTATTGGAAGAAAGGAGAGATAATGTTGTTGTGATGGCAACTGGTAAGTTGTACTTAAGCAATTAACTTAGGCCTCTAAAATATAAAACTTAAAGGTTTTGAAATGCATAATCTTTCATTACACTCTCAAAATATAAATACAAATGCAAATGGTGTAAAATACAGAACAGAGTGATTTGAGATTAGAAACTCAGATTCATGCAGGAATTAGTTCTTAGGAGGATAGCATGTTAGTAGTGACCGTTCATCTCACGTAAGTACATTGTAAGAAGAAATCAGAATACAAAGGCTTTATTTTTATTTCTGTCAGGATATTATTTTTATTTCCAGGATATGGAAAGAGTTTGTGCTTCCAGTACCCACCTGTGTATTCAGGGAGGATTGGTCTTGTCATCTCTCCTCTTATTTCTTTGATGGAAGACCAAGTGCTCCAGCTTAAGTAAGTAATGTTTCCATGTTTCCTTCCTTCTTCCCTCCCTTCTTTACTCCTTCCCTCACTTTCCCTTCCTCCCCCACTTCCTCTCTCTCTGTCTCCTTCCTTCACTCCCTTCCTTCTATTTTTAAATAATCTCTACACCCAATGTGGGGCTTGAATTTACAATCCCGAGATGAAGACTCTCAGGCTCTACTAAGCCAGCCAGGTACTCCAGTAATGTTTTCATTGCCACATTTTCACCCTTTTTTTCCTTCCATAAGGAAACATAATCTATCATGTACATTAAAATCTACTTCCCAGTAAAACATTTCTATGAATGTTACTCTGTTTTTCTTAGTGATAAAGGACCCTTGGATGGAAGGACTTACCTTCTTTCTTGAGTTCTCTATAAACCAAGGCTACCAGATGGTCCTAATAAAAATTTTTGTAACAGCAAACTCTAAGCCAGTTTACATCCATATCTCAAGATTCTTTTCTCTTTTGGTTACCCTTGCTCTTTAGCTTGGTATGAAGTGTACACATGAAAGTATAATTTTTAGTTACAGAGAAATTTTAAAATTCTTTAATCAGAGTTTATAGTCTTTCTGAAAAACCTGCCCTAACAACCTGCTTTCTAATATGGCCTTTGAAGGAATTTATCAAATTCGTTTACAAAAAGAGTGAGGAAAAAAAAAAAAAAAAAAAAAAAAGAGTGAGGATTACAAAGAAGAGGACTGTTTATCATTATATTTCTTTATTTTTTTGAAGAGAATGAAATTGATCTTTGTAGTGTGTACATGGCTCCAGAATATTTGTTTTTCTTCTTATAGGATGTCCAATATTCCAGCTTGTTTTCTGGGATCAGCACAGTCAAAAAATGTTCTAGAAGATATTAAATTGTGAGTAATTTATATGATTTCTGATTATGTGATTGGGTATCTGTGGTATGTGAGAGAATTTTATACACCAAAAAAATTTAATGTGTGGACGAAATGTTCATGATTAGAATGTTTATTTTGTTTTATAGTAAATTTGCAGAACTGTTCCTTTTAAAATCTTTCAAACTTAAAGAAATCTATTATTTTTAGTTGGACTGTGAAAATAGCTTTGTAGTCATTGTGTTGTAAAATTTTGGTTTTGAACGAGAACCAGGAGAGTGTGTATCTAGTTTTGTCTCATTTTACATATGAGGAAACTGAGGCCCAGAGAAAATAATTTGCCTAAAGTCATTCAGTGAATTAATGGCTGAGCAGGGACTGGATTCTAGATCTCTTGCCCCACCAATTCTTTCATGGCATAATTCCAAATAAGAATAAAATCTCAAACACATGCAAAAATATGTGTGTGTATAGATTAACATATTATGTATCTTATTAATAAATACACATATACAAATGTATTTACCCAGTTTTGATAAATGCATACAAATGTATCATCCAAACCCCTATCAAGATATAATAGAGTATTACTGTGACTCCAGAAAGTTGCTTCATGTCATGTCCCTTTCCAGTCTGTCCTCCTATCTCCATTTTAAAGCAGACCACTGTCTAATTTTTTTCTACCATACTTTTGTCTGTTCTCAAACTTCATGTAGATGGATTCATATAATATGAATTTTTGTATAAATTTTTTTACATTCAGCAAAATATTTAGAGAATTCTTCATATTGTATCTGTATTTTTTTAATACTTCAGAGTGATGTCATTGTATGAAAATACCATAGTTTGTATTTTCATTTCCTTATCAGTAGATGCCTAAGCTGTTTGTAGTTTGGGGCTATTACTCATAAAGGTGCTATGAATATTTCTATAAAATTTTTTTTATATAAAATTTTTTTGAGTGTATATTTTCTTTTTAAACATTTTAAATCACCTTTATTGAGGTATAATTGACATACAATCATTTTTACATACTTAAGTGCATAATTTGGTAAGTTTGGCATATAAACACCCACAAAACCATCACCACAGTCCAAATGATGAACATATATCTATCATCCTCAAAGTTTGCTCATACCTTTTTGTAATCCATTCCCCTCACTTTTTCTTACCTTCTCTACCCCACTTATGTAACTACTAATCTAATTTCTATTACTCTAGACTAGCTTATGTTTCCTAAAATTGTACATAAACAGAATCAGTGATGCAATATGTGGTCTTGTTTTGTCTGGTTTAAATCACACAGCATAAGTACTTTGAGATTCATCCATCTTGTTGCATGTATCAATAGGTCATTCCTTTTTTAATGCTGAATAGATAATATTATGTGGATATGTCACAATTTGTTTCATCTCTTCAGCTGTTGATAGACATTTGCATTGTTTCCATTTTTGGGCTGTTATAAATAAAGCTGCTCTGAGCATTTGTATGCACATCTTTTTATGGACATATGTTTTCATTTCATTGGTATAAACCAAGGAGTGGAGTCATTGGATCATGTGGTGAATAATACTTAACTTATTTTTCTGATTGAGATAAATTTATGTAATACTCATCATTTTAACCATTTTAAATGTGTATAGTTCAGTGGCTTTTAGTACAGTCACAATTGTTGTGCAGCCATCACCACTATTTAATTCCAGAACATTTTCATCACCCCCGCCAAAAACCTCAGTATCCATTAAGCAGTCATTCCCTAGTGTCCTTCCTCCCACACCCCTTCAAACCACTAATCTAATTTCTGTCCTTGTGATTTACCTACTCTGGACATTTCATATGAATAAACTTAGTATGTGACCTTTTGTGTTTGGCTTCTTTCATTTAGCATAATGTTGTCAGTACGTGATTTCTTTTTATGGATGAAATAGACATGCCATATTTTGTTTATCCATTTATTAACGATAGACATTTAGGTTGTTTTCACTTCTGGGCTGTTAGGAATAATTGTACTGTGAACGTTTCTGTGTAAGTTTTTACATGAGGATATGTTTTCTTGATTTTGTGTGGGTACCTATGAGTGGAATTGCTGGGTCATAGGTAATTCTGTGTTGACTTTTTAAGAAACTGCCAGACTTTCTGATAATGATTGTACCATTTTCTGTTGCCAGTGTCAGGGTCTGAGAATTCCAGCACTGTCTCTTCTCTGCCGTTGCTTGATATGTGGCCCGTCTTAATTTTAGCCATTCTAATAGGATCTCTGTGTGATTTTAATTTGCATTTCCTTAATGACTAGTGATGTGGATCATCTTCTCATGCATTTATTGGCTATCTTTGAGGCTTCTTCTTTGAGGAACTGTCTATTCATATCTCTTGCCCGATCCTTATTGTTGTTTTTCCCTTACTGAGTTTTGATTGTCATTTATGTATTCTGAATACAAATTCTGTATTGGTATATGCTTTGCAAAAATTTTCTTCTAGTTTGTGATTTTTCTTTTCATTCTCTGAACAGTTCTTTTACATTATGAAGTCTAGTCTGTCTATTTGTTCTTTTATGGATTTTGCTTTTGGTGTGGAATATAAGAAACCTTTGCCTATCTCAGGATCACAAAGACTTTCTTTTATATTTTCTCCTAAAAGTGTTACAATTTTAAGGTTTACATTTAGGCCTACAACCCATTTAATGTAAATTTTGTGTATTGTAGTAGTTATTGATTATAATTCATTTTTCTCATAAGGATATCCAATTGTTCCATCTCCATTTGTTGAAGGTAGTGTTCTTTCTCCACTGAATTGTCTTTGTACCTTTGTCAAAAATAAAATGACTATATATACATGGGTCTATTGCTCCACTCTTTGTTCTCTGTTCTATCAGTCTCTTAGACCATCTGAGTTGGTGTCTTAATTACCATAGCTTTATAATAAACCTTGAAATCAGGTAGTTGAAGTCTTCCAATTTTGTTCTTTATTTTCCCCAGAGCGTTTTGTCTATTCTAGGTCCTTCGTATTTCCAAAAGTATTTCAAATTTACCTTTTCTACTCAAATGGAAGCTGGAATTTGCTTGGATTTATCTTGAGTCTAGATTATCTGTTGAGTTAATTGTCCTTATAATTATTATGACTATATTACACTGAAGAAAACAAGGCATGCTAAAGTTAAGTACTTGGCTAAGATGACTTAGCTTCTAAGAAGTAGAATTGAGATTTGAACCTTAGGCGTCTGACATCAGAGCTTTTCTTTTTTCTTTCTTTCTTTCTTTTTTTTTTTTTAAGATTTTTATTTATTTCTTTATTCATGAGACACATACACACACACACACACACAGGCAGAGACACAGGCAGAGAGAGAAGCAGGCTCCATGCAGGGAGCCCAGTGTGGGACTCGATCCCGGGACTCTAGGATCACGCCCTGGGCCAAAGGCAGGCGCCAAACCACTGAGCCACCCAGGGATTCCTTGACATCAGAGCTTTTTATTTATACTGTTTTCCTATGTGAATTAGAATATTGAATTAATTTCATGAGTTTAAAAGCATATCTCTTTTGTTCCTAATTCCTAATGAAAGTAACGTGCTTGGCACACAGTAGATGAAATATTTTAAAGTATTTATATAGGAAATTCATTTTCATTCTATTTAACTTTATCTATGTCTTCACTTGGAAGAATGAAAAGAAGACTTTATGTATTTTAAATGCCCTAGACCTAACTTTTATCACAAACATTATCTTAGTTAGGATTCTATTTGCCCAGAATAGAAAAAAGTAAAGCTAGCGTCAGCAAATACTGAATTTTATATTAAGGATATAGGAATGTATTGTGGATCACACTGAATACAACTTAGCCACTTCTTAGGCAGAGACTTGGATTTGTGTATCAAGAATACAGGAAGTTTTTCTTTTATTTATAGCCTCTGTGTGTCTTCCTTGTTCTTCTGAGAAGATAAGCCTTTTCTTCTTTTCTATTCACAAGGTAGAGAAGACTGCTTTGCAGCTCCTTTTTTCACATATTACAGATCTTGCCATTGGTAGAGACTGAGTGATTGTTTCTTGGTCAGATCCCCAAATTCTAGGACAGAGACTAATTGATTTGACATTGATACAGTGGCTAACCCTGGCCCAACAAGATATATTTAGGCAAGAGAGTAAAATACATAGGAGAAACATGGACACTGTGGGCTTAATCATGGAGTGATTTGCCATGGAGTGGGTGGTAAGGTAATGAGTTGTAGTTCTCCAAGAAAGAGGGTAGTATATGGCTGGATTGCTAGCACATGAAACGTTTACCATAGGCTTGATTGTTTGACTTGTTTGACTGTAGTTTTGGGTCAGACTGTTGGAAATTAAAACCTGCCTTCTAATGTCACCTTAATGCTGAGTACTCTCTGAGTACTCTGTCACTTTTTATTTTGCTGTATTTAAGTGGAATCAAGGAACTAATATATGTGGATATATATAACATGTAACATTCATTTAGTTTTAAGTGGTATAACATTATTTAAAAATTTGTCAGGCATTACGGTTTTAAGTTCTAGTTCATTGGATCATGTTTTCTTTAACTTAGTATATTTCTTATTTCTCTTGTTTATTTGTTTCTTTTTACAGAGGCAAATATCGGATTGTATACATAACTCCAGAATTCTGTTCTGGTAACTTGTTCCTACTCCAGCAACTTCAGGCTGATATTGGTAAGTGGTACGATAGGATCTTTTTATAAGTACTTATTTAATTGAGCTATCCTTTAAAGTTAAATATATGGATGAATATTGCATTTCACTTCTGTTAAAGTTGATTTCAAATAATATTTCCTCCAGGAAGTCTCTGACTTTCCAAGTTGGTGTCTTTCTTCTCTTATCCCCTAGTATCTGTAATTCGTTTTGCCAGAAAAATTAGTATCCTGTGTTATAATTGGCTGTTTATCTCTTTTCTTTGAAATTATAAACCTTTTGAGGAAAAAATGTCCTAGTGCAGTACCTGGCACATAGTAGGGATTTAAATTATTATTGAACAAATGTTGAATCTTAGATTCTATGAAATAATTTCCTTTTTTTCATATTCTGAATTTTTAAAAAAATTTTATTTATTTATTAATGAGAGACACAGGGGCAGAGACACAGGCAGAGGGAGAAGCAGGTTCCATGCAGGGAGCCTGACGCAGGACTCAATCCCCGGACTCCAGGATCAGGCCCTGGGCTGAAGGCGGCGCTAAACCACTGAACCACCCAGGCTGCCCTCATATTCTGAATCTAACTTAAATCACAGTAGTGGTTCTCCATCCTTCTTGTTCACGAGAATCACCTTTCCAACTTTAGAAAAATGTAGTATCCACCAAACTTAAAAATTCTGATTTACCATGCCTGGGGTGGGCTCCTAGCACCTCCTTAAGTTTTTCATGAGTGATTCTGATGTGTAGTCAGGATTGGAAACCACAGTACCTTTGATTATTTGCCACCAGTGAGTATGATTTTAAAAAGTTAGATAGAGCTTATTTCCTAGAAAATGTAAATACAGAATTAGTCAAGTGCTGATGCCCTTTTTTTTTGTACTCAAAAATTTTTGTCTTTTTTTTATTCCTTCTTGATGGCTAGATAAGCACCCAAGAGTTGCAGTCATAGCTACTGTTACTTCAACCATTCAGTTGAACCGACCACTCTTAGTTTCCTAATATTCTATGATCTTATTGTATAATTATATATTAAAATAATTCTGGATAGGTAAATTTTCAACATGGCAACATCTCATTAATGTTTGGTTAGTAGCATATAACTCTAGGAATACATTTAAAATTTTTGTGAGAATGTAATAAAAACAAATTTGTAACTTTTTAGTATATAGTAAATGTGAGCAAAAGAATGAGGGCAAAGTTAACATTTGATTAAATACATTATTAAAGATATATTATCAATTTCTTATCACTTATTGGCATATTATATTTTTGCCTTTAATGGAAGACAAATTTGGTGTGTCTCCTATTAGATTGTATGGAATTCTTAAGGATATTTCAACTTAGGTTAGGCCTAAATACCCTAGATATATGAATTTAATGGCTTTATAGCAAAAGTTACGATCTGTGTCCATGGTGAGCTGGATATGTTTTGTTCCATTTTAGTATTTGCTTTGTTTCTGGGATGGAATTAATTAATTATTAGCTTATTTACTTAGATCCTTTGACAGCTAGTTCTAATTCTTTATTTTTTTTTTGTAATGGATTAAATTATGCACACTGCAATTATTAGAGCAAAACAGTCTGCATAGGATGGATGAAATGCTCTTTTTGGTTGACTCAATGTTGAACAAAAAGGGATAAATTCGTTTTGAAATATTTTTCTTTGGCTTTTGTTTGGAGGAAGTTTTGAAATGCTTGCAAAAGTTGAATCTACTCAGAATTCTATTTGTACAGTAGTCTAACATTTAGCTAATCAGATTTATGCTTTTTATGTTACATTATTTAAGTAGTATGAGTGTATAACAAAAGCAGCAAACATAATTGTGTATGGAGACTCCTTCAAACCAAACACACTTATAATTGTCTTTTGGTTTTAGAATAAAGACTTGAGTGGCAGATATGCCAAAATGAAATATGTATAAAACCTGGGCAGACACTTGGACTTGCAAATTTAAAGCGAAAGTTAGCAAAAGCTTGGTAAACTGTTGGTAAGGGACAAAGTTCAGCTCTATTAATAGGTAGTTAGTTAAGCCTATAATTTTAAGGAAGCTTTTTTTTTTTTAAGATTTATTTATTTATTTATTTGATATGGGGGGGGGACAGAGAGAGAGAGAGAGTGCGCAAGCGCGAGTGCCAGCAAGCACAAGTGCAGGAGCAGAAGGAGCTGTAGGCTGAGGGAGAGGGAGAAGCGGACTCCCTGCTGAGCAAGGAGCCCTATGTGGGACTTGTTCCTAGGACCCTGGGATCATTACCTGAGCCAAAGGCAGATGCTAAAGGAAGGTTTCAAAATAAAAGAAGAAAAAAAAAAAAAAAAAACAAAATAAAAGAAGAGCCATCATGTTTTTTGTAACCTATTTAATTTAAAATCTGGGTCATTTAGTTTCTAAAGCCAAAATTAGTGGTAACATTGAATTTTTCCCTGCTATGCAGTAGCAGCCAGAGAATTTTGATACTAATCAACCTGTATTCATATTTAGTAGGTTTATTTTTTTGCTTTTTCTTTCATCTCTGTCGTATTTGGTAATCTCAGTAAATTGTTATTGGTTGTTTGCTTGTCTGTCTCCTCCTCTTTTAGAATTGTGAGCTTCTCAAGGTTATACAGTACATGTTATTAATCTTTTCCTAGAGAAATGTTTGAGTCATAGTGAGCATTTAATAACTGTAATGGTAATAGTTTGGTGTTTTGTTTTTTATTGAGCAGTCTTTTATGCTAGGCCCTGTCTTAGCATTTTATGTGAATGATCTAACTTAATCTTCAGAGTAATTAAAAAATGTTAGGTACTTCTATATTTACCTTTTATTCGTGGGAAACTGATACTTGGAAACTTAAGTAACTTGCTTAAGGTAATATAGATGTTAGTGGGGGAGCCAGGTTCTGCATCCAGGTAGTCTACTCTAGAACACATATTTGTAATCACCCCCCTAATGGCAGAAAATCATTAATATTCAAATAAATATCAAGTAATGATCTATTGATGGAAAAGATTATTTTTGTCCTAAGTATTAATTTGGTATTGGAGGGCAAAAGCACTATTATCATCCCTTTGAAATATCCAAAGCCATCCATTTTAGTGGATGGTTATACAATAAAGCCCTTTTCTGAAATGCATTACTATATACTATTGACTCCATTTCAGTGTGAGTGTGTGGTGTGGGGGCAAAGTAGAGGGGTTGCTAGGGGAAGAAAGAATGGGTTATATTCTTTCTTACCACATTGGTACATACTGAGATTTAGTTCTTACCATTTTACATTATAAATGTGGATATCATCCTGTCTTCCCATATTGGCATTCTAGAAGAACTCTGTGGTCTAACATGTAATTGGTTATGGACCATGAAGATGCTTATCTTCTCAGGAGGAATATACTCTTTAATCTCTTTTGGTAGCTAATTGATGAGATAAAATTGAAAGTATTACCAAAGAGGAAAAAAAACCCCAACGCTTCTTTTTTAAGGCATTATCATTGCAAATGGTTCATGAATGATAGTTTTGAGGATAAAGTAATATTAATTCCATTTCTTTGAGGAATAATGATGAAAGCTGAAATCTAATAAATAATATTGTTTGAATAATATATAAATGTTTCCTTTTTTTTTTTATCCATATGCCTTTATCCGTGTATCTCCCATCCTTTTTTCTTATAATGATTTTTGGTGTTAACTTGTTGTAATTTATGCTTATATTTTTAGATGAACCAAATACTTTGATTTGAATTATTTTTTCTCCTTTAATTTGATATTTTCAAGTGAAGGTGATATTGACTTAGATGAATTTATTACTTCTTTTTGAACTTTATTTTCCACATTTTTATATTTTTCACTTTTGTAGGTATCACACTTATTGCTGTGGATGAGGCTCACTGTATTTCTGAATGGGGACATGATTTTAGAAGTTCATTCAGGACTTTGGGCTCCCTAAAGGCAATACTCCCATCGGTAAGCCAGCCAAGTGCAGTGTCTTGAAATGACATTCTTATCAAAGGAGAGTCCAGGATTGGGGAATTACCAGAAAGCTGAAGACTTCGCTATGAAAGGGCAAATGAATGGTGAAGCAGGGGAAAGATTTAAAAAAATTCCTAACTTTGGCTTTCCTCTAAGGTTAGTATGTAATTTATTGAGGGATATTATAAAGCAGGGATTGGCAAACCTTTTCTGAAAGAACCAGATAGTAAATATTTAGGCTTTATGGGCCACACATATGGTCTCTGTCACATTTTTCTTTTCTTTTCTTTTCTTTTCTTTTCTTTTCTTTCTTTTCTTTCTTTTCTTTTCTTTTCTTTTCTTTTCTTTTCTTTTCTTTCTTTTCTTTCTTTTTTTTTTTTTAATAACCCTTTAAAAATGTGAAAACTAGGGGAGCCCCAGTGGCACAGCGGTTTAGCACCACCTGCAGCCCACGGCGTGATCCTGGAGACCTGGGATCGAGTCCCATGTTGGGCTCCCTGCATGGAGCCTGCTTCTTCCTCTGCCTGTGTCTCTGCCTCTCTCTCTCTTGCTCTGTGTCTCTCATGAGTAAATAAAATAAAATATTTTTTAAAAAATGTAAAAACTGTTTGCTTGTGGGTCACAACAAAATAGGCTGCAGATTAGATTTGATCTATGGAACACAGACACTACTTTAGAATCATGTTTAGATCATTTTTAATTTTGATGAAGTCTGGTTTATCATTTTTTTCTTTCATTGTGCTCTTCACCTAACTCTAAATCCTGAAGGTTTTCTACTATGATTTTTCCCTAGAATTTTAATAGTTTTATGTTTTATATTTAAGTCTATGATCCATTTTGAATTAAATTTTGTGTAAGGTGTGGGGTTTAGAATGAGGTTCTTTTCTTTTTTTTTTGCCTGTAGATATCCAATTGCTCCAGACCATTTGTTGAAAAGGCTGTCCCTCTTCTGCTGAATCACTTTTAATACTTCATTAGAAATCATTTGGGTATATTTGGATGAATTTACTTCTGGGTTCTTTAGTCTACTATATTAATTTTAAATGAATAAAAAGGTTGATTTATTTAGGTTTTCCTGGTAGTAGTGAAGCTGTCATGTCCCCTGAACCCAAGATTTAATAGTTCTACAAGTAAACTAAGAAAAAGTGTTAGAGATTGTTTGTTATTCTTTTGGTAGATTTTCTAGCTCATTTCCATTGTGTATTAATTATACTTATAGGTAGGAACATTGAGAGTTTCTTTTTGTTAGCTCTTTTCATAAAGATTTGGTTAGAGCAGGCATTAAAATAAAATAATACAAACCAACAAAAATACCTTGAATGTACCAGTTAGCGAGTATATATTGAAAGAGAATCAAACTAGACTGAATTGAGCAACAACTATGGGACTGGCCCTGGGTTAATGCTTTCATCTTGGTTAAGTCTCACAACAAGCCCCCAAGATTAGTATCTTTGTTACCTTTTTGAAACAGTTCTTCACTAGGATAGCACATTCTCTTGGTTCTCTTCTGTCCTTCCTGTATCTTCATTCTGAGATTCCTGTGCTTGTTTCATTTCATCTCCCTGCTCTTTTAACATTGACATGCCGGAAACCTTATCTTTCGACCTGTTCTCTTTCCTTTTTTTTTTTTTTTTTTTTACTTTTTTTAAAATTTATTTACGATAGTCACACACACAGAGAGAGAGGCAGAGACATAGGCAGAGGGAGAAGCAGGCTCCATGCACCGGGAGCCCGACGTGGGATTCGATCCTGGGTCTCCAGGATCGCGCCCTGAGCCAAAGGCAGGCGCTAAACCGCTGCGCCACCCAGGGTTGCCCCCTGTTCTCTTTCCTATCTGCTTTTATGCCCCCTGGTCATTTCATTTCATCTGACACACAGTTTTGAATACCATCTACATGTTGACAACTCTCAACTTTATATCCACCTCCTTGAGTTGATACCAGCAATGTGTGAGTGGTCCAGTTTCTCTGTCTCCTTTAGCATTTGGTATTATCACTATTTTTTATTTTAGCCATTTTATAGAATACACACACACACACACACACACTTATTTAAAGGTAACTGTCTATTTAGCATCTTTCTACTTAGATGCCTAATAGGCGTCTCAAACTTAACCTATTCCTCTGACTGCCTTTCTGATTTTCTCTCAATCCCAGACCTGCTCTTCCCTCAGTTTCCTCCATGTCATTTAATAGCAGCCCATCCTTGTAGTACTCAGGCCAAAAATTTTAAACTCTCCTCATTTTCTCACACTCCACTCTACATTTAAATAGTGAGGAAATCTCATGAGGTCTTCAGAATATATATATACTGAATCTAATAATTTCTCTCTCTCGATCTGTGTCACTGCCCTGCTACAAGCTACCATATCCATTCTGGTGCATTATTGAAGCAGTCTTGTCATTGGTCTTCCTGTTCTTACTCTTTCCCCTCTTTCGTTATTTCAGTACAGGATCCAGAGTGGTCCTTTTAGAATAAGTCAGAGAGGTCATATTTTCTGCTAAAAATCAACTAGCAGCAGACTATTTCACTGAAATAATGACAAAAGTCATGATAAATGTCTTGTGTGATCTGGTCTTCCATTTTGTCTTTGACTCCATTCTCTACTACTTGTCTTCTCATTCACTGTCTTCTCATTCACTCTAGCCACATCATTCTTGTTGATATTCTTCAAAATTGAGCATGTTCCTACAGTAGGGCTTTGTTCCCGCTCTTCTCTTTCCCCGAGAGAGATTTACTTACTTATTTATTTATTTATTTAAAGATTTATTTATTTATTTGAGGGAGTGTATGAGAGAGAGCCCATGTGCAAGCAAGGGGAGGGGCAGAGGAAGAGGATCTTCAAACAGACTTCCTGTTGAGTACAGAGCCTGACTCGGGGCTTAATCTCAGGACCCATGAGATCGTGACCTGAACTGAAACCAAGAGTTGAACACTTAATCGACTGAGCCACCCAGACGCCCCTCCCTGAATACATTTCACATGGAGTGATTCCTTTTCTCCGGTCTTTGCTGAAATACTCATTTTTCATTTAGGCCTCCTGGGCCACCATATTGAAAATTTCAAGTTAATTTCCCCCTCTGACATTCGACATTCCTCATATTCCTTTGCTGTTTTTTTTACAGCACTTATAACTGTTAAACTTACTGTATTTTTTGTCTGTTGTCTTTGGGTCCCCACCAGGATATTCTCTGTGGGGGATAGACTTTTGATGGTTTTGTTCATATAATCTAGAATAGGACCAGGCACATAGTGGGTGCTCCATAAATACTTGGGTAAATGAATAAATGAATTCCAATGAGAAAGCCAAGAATCAGAGAAGTCACTTTCCCACACAGGGTGGTGGAGTTGGGCTGTAGCTTCACAGTGGGACACTGTGCTGGTTTCTCAGACAAGTGATGTGAAAGAGGTATAAAACATAGTTTCTGCCCTGAAGTAGTTCATAATGCAATAAAGGAGTGTAGATCCATACCTATAAAAGTAGAAGCAATAGTATCAAACAATAAATGATATGTGGAATAGTATAAATAATATAGAAAGGTTAACAGTGTTAATAGTACACATAATAGAAAAGATACTTGTATGATGAAAGCCAGTAGGCTCAGTGTGCCTTGAGGACAGCTTTCCATTAATTTAGAATGGTTGTAAAGTAAGCTTTTGGAAAAAGGAACATTGCTCTCTGTAATCCTTTCTGAGACCTTTGAGTCTATAAGGATTGTGTTAGAGGAGTTTTAAATATTTTATGTAGTTCTTAAACACTTTTCAGTGGTGAATTAAATCTTTTATTATGTATGGCTGTGGACTCTATTGGATCATTTTCATTTCTTGTGATGACTCAGTATGGCACATTGTCAAATAATGGCTGACAAAACCTTTTTCCCCTAGTGTCCTCTAGTGTTTTCATGAATCCTGTTGATTAGCTAAGTGGTGAGAAATGCCACCTGGTGGTTGTAGGACTCTCATTTTCCTCACTGTTTGTGCTTTTTTTCCTCTTTCCAGTTGTAATTACACTGGGACAACTGTTGTAGTTTCACACCTAGGATTTAGTAAGTTTAAATATAGCAAAGAAATCACTAAACCACTTGGCGTTTGGAGAGAATCAGACAAAGTGAGTCTTAGAGCAGCCAGGCAGAGAGGTCTACATCATTCTTAAAAATCTGTAAGATTCAAATAAAAGGTACCGTGATATCCATGAGACATGTTGATTCTTTCCATTCTTTCTTCCCTAGACCTTCCCAAAGAAAGCACATAGACAAGCACTTGAAATGAGTGAATGAATGAAGCATGATATTAGATAGTATAAAGTTAGAATTAGCAACATGACCCAAATTTAGAAGCAGAAGGAACAGTTATAATTCTCTGAATGTGTAGGTGCTGCACCATTGAAATCTATGATTAAATCATTCCTAAATTTATAGTCACAAGATTACTTAATAGTTTTTGCTTAACAAAACTTGGTATTTATTTTCAAAGAAACCAAATTTTCCAACTTTAAGAGTTTCATGAATTAAGAACATGATGTAACTAGGTGATACTATGGTTTATTGTCCAAATCAGTTTGCTTTTGAATGTTAGAGACTACAAGCTATCAATATTTAGGTCGTGATGATAGCATAAACTGGGAGTATCCCTGGAAACCAGGATGTGTGATCACCTTTTTCATAACCAGCCTGTATATTATATCCAGACTTCACTCTAGTTTATAAGTTTTGTATCATAAGGCAGCACAAACTTCTAAAAGATTCTGTTCAATTCTGAAGTGAAAATAAAGACCCATTGTTTCATATGTCCCATTACTTTATTCTGTTTTCTAGTTGTGGAAGCAGCATTTTAACTACAAATGGTGGCAAAAAATTATATTTATGGTGATTTTTCATCATTTTCAGGTCACTGGCATAGGGAGTTTTAGTGGCGAAGTGGGAATTTTTAAGTTAGAAGAGAGTCTAATATTGTATAGTCCTCTACATCTCATATTTTACTGAAAAGAACCGAGGCCAAGAGAAATTCTTACCAAAGTCAGTGGCAAATCTGGGAGTAGGGCCCATGGCTCTGGAAATCTCGTATAGAATTGTTGTAATAACAACAATAACAGTTGAAATTGATTTTTAAATATTTTATTTATTTATTTGAGAGAGAGATAGACTGTGAATGTGGAGGGGCAGAGGAAGAAAGAATCTGAAGTTGAAGTAGATTCCTCCCTGAATGTGGAGCTGGATAAGGGGCTCAATCTCACAACTCTGAGATCACCACCTGAGCTGAAACCAAGAGTCCCATGCTAAACTAACTGAGCCACCAGGTGCCCCAGTAGTTGAAACTTTTTGAGTGTTTACTGTGTACCATGCATCATGTTCAGTGCATTACATATTCTAACGTCATTGCTCTTCACAACGACTTTACAAGAGACTGCTGTTATCATCCTCATTTTATAGATGAAGAAACCAAAGTTTAGTGAGTGAAAGAACCAGCTCAAAATCTCACACCTAGTTATAAACAAAAGCAGGATTTGAACTCAGGCATCTGACTTTAAGCCAGTTACTCTTCACTGTCATGTTGCTATTTTGCTTGGTTTTTCTATTAGTTTCATGCTTATTTTATTTTCACAAATGCATTGCCCATCTACTCATATATTATATTGCTTAGAAAAACAAACCAAACTAAACCCTTTTTTTCTTTATATCCTGAAAACTTCTCTGCCTGTGCAGTTAAACAGCAAGGATGTTATTAGTGCATTTGTAAATTGTTTGAGTAAAGCACTTTAATGACAGTACTTTGTTTTTGTGAAAATGTGCATGTCCTAAGAGCTTCTGATGTTTAAACTTTCCATGTATGTCTTTATACACACACACACACACACACAAGCTTGATTAGAGTATAAGCTTGATTAGAGTAACTAACTTCTCTATAAACTGGCCTATTTATCTGTAAGTTGTTGGGTAGGCACTCTTCAAATTCAGAGGACAGTCTGATTATGAGCCAGAAATCAATGAAGTTAATTTGGGAGTTTTATTTTTAAATAATTAACTTTAAAATTTAAAATAAATTTGATTAAAATATTTAAATAATTTCAATAGTTTCACAGAATTTAAGGATAGAGAATGTAAAAATGCCAGTTACCTGATTGCATTGGTTCTGGTACCCTTGTTTTCCATTTAAAAAAGCTACTTCAGGGATCCCTGGGTGGTGCAGTCGTTTAGCGCCTGCCTTTGGCTCAGGGCGCGATCCTGGAGACCCGGGATCGAATCCCACATCGGGCTCCTGGTGCATGGAGCCTGCTTCTGTCTCTGCCTCTCTCTCTCTCTCTCTCTCTCTCTCTCTGTGTGACTATCGTAAATAAATAAAAATTAAAAAAAAAAAGCTACTTCCAACTTAATTTTTTTACATGACCTTTGAGATAATTTTTAATTCAGTAAAGTTGTATTGATTGTAAAAGTAGTTTATAGTGTTAGTAAATCATACCTTGTTTTTCAAATTCTATAATTGCTTTTTTACAGTTGTACTTAAAGCTTCACTTATATGGAAAGATAATTGCTTGAACTGAATTGTGAGATAGGTGCAGGGCATCTGAAGAGCTATTTTATGAGGATATCACTTACTTTATTTGTGATAGACCAGAAAAAGTATTTTAAGAAAGTTGATTCTTGGATATAGAACAGTTGATGATTTAGGAACAACTGTTTAGTCCTTTTTTACTGAATGTAAAATAATAGTGTAATTGATTATAACTCCCTGTGATAATAGGAACAAAAATGATGAATCTAGTTTCGTCAGAGGTACATTGTTATCCTAGTTTAAAATTTCTGAAAGATTATGTATTCATGTTTTTCCTAGTAACTGCTGTGTCTCCTGTTTTGTCTGCTAATCCGGTTAAGAAGTCTTTGCTAGACTGAAAATAGAACATGACTTGGTTGCTCAAGGAATCAATTAATAATGGATGTTTTGTGTTATGCACTCTTCTTATATATAGTATGCCACGATTAACTTAGTAAACTCGAGAGAGGTTATCCAGGTCATTGAGAGATTTGCTTCTAGATCTGAGAAGCCATAGACCAATATCTTTAGTATAGAAACCCCCCAAAAAGGATTTATTGCTTTGTATTGTTAGATTTTCAGTGAATGAAAGGGTTTGTAATTTGTGAATTTTAGATTAATAAAAAAATAAGGTATAACATATCCCTCATTTATATCAGTTCTATTACAAATGTAATAAATGTTAAAAATAAAAAATAGTAAATGGAGAGTTAGATAGCAAATTAGTAGGTAGATTGTATTTAATCTTATAGTGTTTTATTTAAACACTTTCTGATTTTTACAAAGTAAATGTATTCTGGGGTGACTGGGTGCCTTAGTCGGTTAAGTGTCCAACTCTTGATTTCTGCTCAGGTTATGATCTCAGGGGCGTGAGATTGAGCCCCACCTTGGGTCTGCACTGGGTGTGGAACCTGTTTGAAGTTCTCTCTCTTTCTCCCTCTCCCTCTGTCCCCTCCTCCCACTGCGGGCTCATTGTGCTCTTTCTTAAAAAAAAAAAAAAAAAATAGTGAATAGTGAAAATAGTGAAAGCTGAGAAGGAAGTTTTCTTTCTCTACTTTGAAAAAGAGTAATTTTAAAGTTGCATTTTTAACACTGTTCCTCATGTAATTGTTGTCCAGTCTGTTTGTAAGAAGGCAGTAGAAATGTTAGGAGTTAATGAGCTCTCCTTTCTTAAAAGTCAATTTTATTTCATTCAGGTTCCAATTGTTGCACTTACTGCTACTGCAAGTTCTTCAATCCGGGAAGACATTGTACGCTGCTTAAACCTGAAGAATCCTCAGATTACCTGTACTGGTTTTGATCGACCAAACTTGTATTTAGAAGTTAGGCGAAAAACAGGAAGCATCCTTCAGGATCTTGACCAATTTCTTGTCCAAAAGACAAGGTGAAGATTTCATGGTTGATAAAAATTTTGGTTAACTATTTACTTCTTTTTAAAAAACTTGTTTATTTATTTACTGTTTCTTTGTAATGCATGTTTAACATTTCACATTCGATTTAGATTTGGTTCAAGTCAAGCGTGATGTTATATAATCAAGATAATGCCTGGGAAAATAGCCTAACTGAAGGCACAAACTAGGTCTGGTATTTTTGCATTTCATATTGTTGCTTGAACACGTCATATGCTCCTTTTTTTTTTTTTTTTTTTTTTTAATAAGCTTTATGCCCAACATAGGGCTTGAACTCCTCATGACCCTGTGATCAGGAGTGCATGCTCTACCTACGGAGCCAGCCAGGTACCCCTGCCTCTTAATAATTGTCAACTTTGGCAAGTAAACAAGGGAAACGATGGATGGAGTCTTTTATCTGAAATCTAATTCATTAATTATAGGACTAGTTGAGTATTAGGGAAATTTTAAGAGTTATCTTAATAATAAATACTTTGGAGCCCTTGTTCTATGCCAACGACTATCCTAGGTGCTTTATATAAGTGATAATAGTAATTCTTACAATTGCTCAGTAAGGTAGGTGCTATTTTCATTTTACCGATGAAGAAACTGTCACTAGTACTTTTTCCTGTTTCTTTTATTTGAAAGCATTTTATTTGTATGCTAAGAAGCTTTCCTATGCCTTATTTCCCTGATCTGTCTCCTTGGTGAAAAGCATATAACTGTCATATAATGAAATGTGTTTTTAAGTCAGAATACATGAAAATAATGTTTGACCCCCCTAGCACAAACACAAAACAAATCTAGACAAGTAGAGTTTAAATAACATCAATAGTATTTTCCTTAACATTCTTGAGGTCCTTTAGGATGAATTTGAATGTAGGATTTGCTATTGGCTTGTATTTAGATTAAAACAAGAAAGTAATGGGGGCGCCTAGCTGACTCTGACAGTGGAGCATGTGACTCTTGATCTTGGGGTTGAGTTTGAGCCCCACATTGGGTATAGAAATGACTTAAAAATAAAATCTTATTATTTTTTAAAATAAAATCTTAAAAAAATAAAACAAGAAAATAATGGATATATTGAGTATTCATGTTGCTCTAGTGATCTCTCCAAAGTGAGTACTCATTGTACTTCATTTCCCTTGTGTCCTAGAGGGAAAATGTTCTTTTGAATAAGGCTGTTTATTTTAAGCTAGTCTTTTAACAGTGAGATCATTATCTACTCTCCTATTCTTTGATCCTTTTCTCTCCATATTATTTTCAATCTCTGTGGCCTTCCCCTAATAACCTTCTCCTTTTTAAACTGTTTAACCTTTGTGCGTGTGTATGACATTGTAACATTTTATCTTTCTGACTTATTGTCCTTTTAGGCTATCTTTTGTAATTTTTTTTTTTTTTTTTTTTTTGTAATTGTTTTTAAATGTTTTCTTCTCATCATCTTTCATGTTAATTCTACCAATGGAAGTCTCTTAGCCTCAACTATTATGGTCTTCCTTAACAGATCTGCCTACTCCTTAGTGCTCCTCCTTGCATTCTATATGCAGTTTTCAGATTCATCATCTAAAAACACATCCCTGAATCTTGGTATTCCTCTCTGGTGCCTCCCTCTTTCCTGGAGACTAACAGCCGACTGCTTACCTTAACATCCAAGACCATCCAAGGTTTTTATATTTAGTGACAATGATTTTTCTGAGAGTAAAGCAAGAAAGATTTTGCACCCGTTTTCAATCCTCCAAAAAGGGTTATGGTAGCAGCTAACCACTGAGAGTCAGAATGCTTCTTGTAGACCTTAGGCAAATAGAAATTTTCCTCTTAATGAGCAATAATTAGATGGAGGGTAATTAAGACTTCAGAGTGTTGCCTTTTATATATTTTCCCTCCCTTTATTTAATTCTGCCATTTTTTTCTATTCATTGAGCTAACATGTTTGTTAAATTCTGACTTTATTTTCTATATTCATGATACATTGAATGGAAAGCCTCTCTCACCTATCTAATTTAGTGGTTAGATGAAGATAGATTTCTTTCACTTCAGAAATTGATGTGAGGAAATAACAATGTTTAATAAAGCACTTGGCGAAGTAATGAATGCTTTTGTAATAGAGATTTTTATTCCTTTGCATTTTCTGCTCTATAAATTCAAATATTTGTGTATTTTCTTATTTTTTAATGTAAAAAGTGATACAGAGTCTTAGTGTCAATTTGAAAACTACAGATGCATGTAAATTGAAGAGTACTTAGACCTTCTGATTCTATTCCTCATTTATCATCACTGTTGATGTTTTGGCATTGAGCTTTACACCCTTCTTTTCTCTACCTGTACCATGCAGGTATGCACTTCCAATTTTTGTTGTTAACTTTATACAGAAATAGTTACAAAATATATCCATATCTTTAGGTAATATTTTCCTTTGATTTAAAGTGTCTTTGCTAAGATATATGTTGAAAACTATTATAGATACATATCTATTTCTCTCTTTAGTTCTGTCAATTTTTGTTTCATGTGTGTTAAAGCTCTATTAATTGGTACATACACATTTGGGATTTTTATATCTTCAATAAATTGATGCTGTTATCATTATTAGGAAAAAGCATTTTTGCTTTCTCCATAATATGTTTTTTTAAAATTAGGGCCCTAATATGTAGGATATTACAATGTTTACATTTTGGTGAACAAATTTTTTTCTTTAAGAAATGTTTTTTAAATGCTAATAGTTTTGTGAGGGGCACCTGTGGGGCTCAGTGGATTTAAGCTCTAACTCTTGGTTTTGGCTTGGGTCATGCTGTTATGGGCTGTGGGGTACAGACTTCTGTCAGCCTCCAGGCTCAGCAGGGAGTCTGCTTGAGAGTCTCTCCCTCTGCCTCTCCCCCTACGCATGCTCTCTCTCTTTTTCTCTACTTCTCTCTCAAATAAATAAATAAATCTTTAAAAAATAAATGATTTGTTCATTAAAAAATATTTTTTCTCACTAACTTATCTGCTGGGACATTTTGTTATGGAAGCCCATATGGCCACTATCAAAGTTGCTTTGAGTAGATTATTCAGTTAAAACTTGGAGTCAGGGACGCCTGGCTGTCTCAGTGGTTAAAGCGTCTGCCTTTGGCGCAGGGCATGATCCTAGAGTCTTGGGATCGAGTCCTGTGTTGGGCTCCCTGTGTGGAGCCTGCTTCTCCCTCTGCCTGTGTCTCTGCCTCTCTCTCTGTCTCTCTCATGAATAAATAAATAAAATCTTTAAAAAAAAAACCTTGGAAAAACAACAACAACAACAAAAAAAAACCTTGGAGTCAAATTACTGCCTGCCTTTCCCTATTTAAGTTTTCAATGACTTTTGCCATAGCCCTTCTTAAAGGTTTTAGATACAATGATTTTTTTATTGTTTGATTAGTATTTCATAGTATGAATGTACATAATGATGAACATTTTGATTATTTTTTGCCATTATAGTTCATGTGAATATTTGTGTATATGTGTCTTTTGGAAAATATGAAAGTATATTTGTTAAATAAATTCCTAAAGTTGAAGTTGTATCAGAATATATGCATTAAAAATAAAACAGTTTCCTAATCAGAAATAATACATTTTTATATTAAGTCAGCATAAATGAATACATTTATGGAAATGACTATATGAGAGAGAATAAGACTGTTCTATGTAAATATTTCATTTATCTTATGTAAATGAAGACTAATTTTTCATCTAGTGCTTTGCATTTCTAAAAGTATGGGGATTGAATTTCCAGTAACTTGCAAGTTTTTATCAAGACTTCTGCTTAAATAAATAAACTTGTCTCTGGTTTTAACTTTAATTTGAACAAAAAAGTGAGTCTAAGGTGTTTGGGATTTAATGTAACTTATTTCCACATTTGACTTTCCACATTTTTATGTAGTTAAATAGATCATTGTTTCTTTATGCTTTCTCCTTTTAGTATTTTACTAAAAGGAAAATTAATTAAAATTTAAAAAATTAATATTAAAATTTTAAAAAGACAGAGGAAATTAAATAAAGCTCAAACTGGTTTTGAAAACTCAAACTGAAGCCTATATATTTATATGTTTGTTCTTTTTTGAATTTTTTTGTGTTTGTTTTTAGTTCCATCTGGGAATTTGAAGGTCCAACTATCATCTATTGTCCTTCCCGAAAAACAACAGAACAAGTTACAGCTGAACTTAGGAAACTGAAGTTAGCCTGTGGAGCATACCATGCAGGCTTGGATATTAAATCAAGGAGAGAAATTCATCATAGGTTCATGAGAGATGAAATTCAGGTGTGAAGATCCATCATTATTACTCTCTATTTCCCATGGAAACAGATCTTTCTCTAATATTTATTTGCCATATCTTTATTGACAACTTTGTTTGTGTTGAGTAGAAAGAAGTTTCTCTCAGAAAGGGAATTAATGTATAATGTGGATGACAGATATGTGAACAAACTATTGCAAACTAGTATAACTAGCAGCCTACCCATAGTGCTTAGGTACATAGAGGAAGGAATGCTAGCTGTTAAGGTAGGTTGTGTTATGGTGATGGTCCATCCAGGAAAAAGCAATTTGAGTGTAGAGTCTGAATAAGTGAATGGAAGTTTGTCCAGTATGCGAGGTCAGTAGATGATGAGGGAAAAGGAATTGGTTATGGAATCCCAGGAAAAGGGATCATGTGCAAAAGACACTGTGGTATGAGAGTGCACACTGGGTTCAGGAAATTGGGAATAGTTTGGAATGGTTGGAGAGAGAGTGTGGAGTAGGAATGGTACAAAGTATAGGTGAAAAGGCAGGGAGGAACTGTTAGAGACTCACAGGAAAAAAGTTAGATGGATTGGTTGGCCAGGTTATGGAGGAGGGCCTTAAAACTTGAAAGAGGCAGGCTGGGATTGATATGATGTACCTGTAGTTTTTTAGACTACTTTAGCCTTTGAATTTTTTAATTTAAATTTTCAATAAATTTTTAATTGATTTTTACCTAACAGGTAAAACATATTAGAGTAATTCTTGTTGAAGTTGACATGAGAGAGAAAGAGATCCAAGAGCCTTCCAGTCTCCCAAGATAGTCGCTAAGGATATTCTATAATCCTCAGAGCTCCACAGAATAGAGTTTGAAAACCATCATGACAGATTACTCTGTGGTTTTGAGCAAGATCACAGTATTACAGACATATTAGATTAGCAGTCCTAATAAGCAGGGTTGATTTGAAGAAGAAAGACTGAAGAAAGAAAGGGTATTGGTGAAGTCACTGTGAAGTGCTCCAGCTGAGATTCCTGTAATGATTGGAATCATGTAATAATTCCAATCTGAAGTGATTGGAATCCTTGTTTAGTGGGTGTCATGCAGAATATTTAGGTCTTAAATTCAAACCACGTTGGTAGGTTTAAATTAACAGCTTTACACTGTCAACATCCAATCTAAAGTGTGTTACCGTAAGCCTGTGGACCAGCTTTCCTCTTAAGTTGAGATGAACCCAACTTCTGCTTTGCATTTTCTGCTCAGTAGGTCTTCCATTTCCTTTCTGTCTCTCTGTGGTTGTTAACCGCCCTCAAACCACCATTGTGTAAACAATCTACCTCAAGTATGGTTCGTATGTACTGTCTATAAATTTTACTATACCCTGTCATGCTGTAACACGTACTTGCCTGAGAGTATCTATTATTTTTCTTCCTTTTCATTTCTTTTCAAAGATAGGAACAGCTATCACAACTGCTTAGAATAGAGTTACCTAAATTCTTAAATGTTTATACTTCTATTATCTCAACAGTTTGAAAATTATCCAATAAAATTTATTGGCTCCTGCTTACTGAATCTTACTGATGTTTGAACCATTAACTAATCAATGATTTTTTTCATCTTGATTTATTATTAATTACTCATTTAGGTAGAAACATGTCTTACAGATATGAGAGATTGCAGACTTTATCTATTATGTTGTGATGGGAGACTTTGTCAGATGCACCTGGCTTTACTATCCATATCCAGCTTCAGTGAAACATAAATGCTTTGAAATATGGCTTTAAAAACCTCACAAGTTGGGATGCCTGGGTGGCTCAGTGGTTGGGCTCCTGCCTCCAGCTCAGGTTGTGATCCCGGGATCCAGGATCGAGCCCCGCATCAGGCTCCCTGCGAGGAGCCTGTTTCTCTATCTACCTGTGTTTCTGCCTCTCTCTCAGTCTGTGTCTCTTATGAATAAATAAATAAATCTTAAAAAAAAAAAACCCTCACAAGTGATCACTAATTATACTTAACATCTAGAAAGGTATATATGTATGTGCTGCTGTATTTTCCTTTTCTGTGGCAGGATGTCAAAAAGTTTTATCCACATTATGAAAATTAATAAATTAATATTGATTCTGTCACCCTAGTGACATTAGTGGTTCTATTGAATCTGACAACTGACCCAAGGTACTCCTTCTTTGCTATCATAATAAATAATTGAGAAGCTTCACATTTGCATCAAGAGTTCTCAAATAATGATAAAAATACATTTCCTCATCTATATGGAATAGTCTGGTGCTCTTGGAATTGATTACTTGCCATTGAATATTTGTTGAGTGCCTAGTGAATGCATATATGTTCAGAATTCTAGATGTTCACTCTCTTATCTTTCTGAAGTTGATTTATTCTTTGGTGTAGCCCTAAAGATAGAGTTCACCTCCCCAGCTCACCTATCTAATCTTAATGTCTTCAATTGACCATGTTTACATTCTTAGTATTTTCTATTTTGTAATTTTAGAAAAAGATTTTTTTTGTATTATTCTTAATCAAAGCTAACCATATTCAGATGTAGATTTACATTTTTAGTCTGTGATCATTCATTCTTTTAGTCCTGATTTTTAGTTTCATGTTCTTTTATATTTTATTAGCTTAAGGTCTTGAATTCCTTTTCTTTCTGAGGTGAGGCTATGAATAAATTATTTGATAAAATACTTTATTTTTACCTGAGTGTTTATAATGATATTTTGAACATTATGTCTGTGGAGTAGGGTGATGTCATCTAAAAACAGTATCATAAAGGGGCCCCTGGCTGGCTTAGTTTGTAGAGCATATGACTCTTGATCTCAGGGTTGTGGGTTTGAACCCCATGTTGGATATAAAGATTACTTAATATTAAAATCTTAAGGAAAAAAAAACAGGCTAGTATCATATGATGAAAATTAGATCTTCCAAGTTCTCACCACACACGCACATGCACATACACACACACTTGTAAATGGTAACTATGGGAGGTCATGGATGTGGTTAAGTAACTTTATTTTGGTAATCACTTCACAGTGTATACATATATCAAATTATCACATTATGCATCTTAAACTTATACAAGGTTATATGTCAATTATATCCCAGGAAAGCTGGAAGAAAATTGAATCAAATACATTTTTAAAAACCTTAAAATTATCATGTTGCTTATTCACTCTCAAGTATAGCAAAATGGCCTAGTTTTATTTACCCAAAGTTTTTTTTTTTAACATTTTATTTATTTATTTATTTATTTATTTATTTATTTATTTATTTATTTATGATAGTCACAGACAGAGAGAGGGAGAGACACAGGCAGAGGGAGAAGCAGGCTCCATGCACCGGGAGCCTGATGTGGGATTTGATCCTGGGTCTCCAGGATCGCGCCCTGGGCCAAAGGCAGGCGCCAAACCGCTGCGCCACCCAGGGATCCCAAAGATTTTATTTATTTATTTGAGAGCATGATAGAGAAAGAGCACACGCGTGCCCACAAACAGGGAACTGTAGACAGAGGGAAGCGGGAGAAGTAGGCCTCCTTCTGAGCAGAGAGCTGAGCAGAGAGCCTGAGGTGGGGCTGGATCCCAGGACCCTGGGATTGTGATCTGAGCTGAAAGTAGATGCTTAACTGACTGAGGCTCCTAGGCGCCCCTTAAGATTTTTAAGTAATCTCTACACCCAGAGTCAGGCTTGAAGTCACTAACCCACGATCAAGAGTCCTATGCACACACTATGCACTGACTGAGCCAGCCAGGCACCCCTCACAGCTTTTTCTTAATAAATTTCTATTTTGATGGTTTTTTTCTCTCAACCTTTCTTCTACTTCCTTTTATCTGTTCAGCATTTTCTTTTATTTTTCTATCTCCCTCCTTCTCTTTCTGTCTTCTATTCTTGGTCCATCTTTTTTTTTTTTTTTTTAAGATTTTATTTATTTATTCATGGAGACACACAGAGAGAGGTGGAGACAGAAGTAGAGGAGAAGTCGGCTCCCTGCAAGGAGCCTGATGTGGGACTTGATCCCAGGAGCCTAGGATCACAACCCGAGACAAAGGCAGATGCTCAACCACTGAGCCACCTAGATGCCCCTCTTGGTCCATCTTAATACATTTTCTTAATAGCACTTTAATTTTTATTGGTTATACACACACAGAGTTTAAAGAACCAGCTACAGGGACATCTGAGTGGCTCAGCAGTTGAGTGCCTGCCTTTGGCTCAGTACGTGATCCCCTGGTCCTGGATCGAGTCTGACATCAGGCTCCCTGCATGGAGCCTGGTCCTCCCTCTGCCTGTGTCTCTGCCTATCTGTGTCTCTCATGAATAAATAAATAAAATCTTAAAAAAAAAAGAACCAGCTATAGTGCTTTTCATGAGAATATCAGCCTCTCCTTCTTTCCCCACTTCTGTTTCCTATTCTCATCTCTTTTAGTTTATTCTTTTGGTGTTTACCACTAGATTTTGCAATGATTTGCTTTTGGTGTTACAACTTGGTTTTTTATTTATTATTTTTAGGCATTGTCTGTTGACTTCCCACTATGAGGAGTGAAAGTTTAGCTCCCTTTCACACCCCTTCCTGCCCTTCTGCTCTCTTAATGTGTTTCTAACCCCCTTTCCTCCCAACATTAACATAATTTGGTTAGATCAATATATATTTCAAATATTACATATTTACATAATTAATTATCTATAAATGCATTTTATCTCTAAGCCATATATTATAGTATTTTATTGCATATCTTCTTTTATTGTAATAGTTAAAAATTTTGTTTAGTTTTTTTGTATGTTCTTATCACTAAACTCTTCCCTAAAATTTCTCCCAATCATGTAAATCTCATTTCAGTATGCTCATATATATTAGATATCTACCAGTTTTATCCTTTTAAAGATTCAGAGATAAATTCATGTTTAATTTTATCATCTATAATGAGAAGTTTCCTTCCTTCCTTCTTGGAATAGTGCTAGAAAATATTAAGATCCTGGGCAATCAGGTAAGTACTCTTGAAACTTCACCTTAACACGAAGTATCTTTTAATATAATAAGTATTTTAAGAGCCTATTTTGTATCTTGTACTCATAGGTGTTCAAAGAGATCAATTTAGTTGCTACTTTTTATAGGGAGGAAATAGAAATCCTATTTTACAGAAATAGAAAACCTGTTTTGGGGTTACCAATGCCTAATTTGTAAATTGGGGAGGTAGTTTTTTAATCTGGAAGTGATTGGTTGAAATTATGCTAAATTCAGTTTCATGCCAGGGACTTTAGTTAATAAACTAATTACTCTTCCCAAAAAGTAAAGAGTTAAGGTTTTGGTTCTGCTACATAATTGTCAAACTATGTTTTTATTTATTCTTAGTGTGTTGTAGCTACCATAGCTTTTGGAATGGGCATTAATAAAGCTGACATTCGCAAAGTCATTCATTATGGTGCTCCTAAGGAAATGGAATCATATTACCAGGAGATTGGGAGAGCTGGCCGTGATGGACTTCAGAGTTCTTGTCATGTACTCTGGGCTCCAGCAGACATTTGCTTAAATAGGTAAAAACATTTATTATATTCACCCTTGCACATTTCTTTCTTTCCATATAAGCTTTGAAAATATTTGAAGCAGCATGCAAAATTTCAAGTAATGTGTGTAAGTGCATTTAAAACCAAAACAAGGGATCCCTGGGTGGCGCAGCGGTTTGGCGCCTGCCTTTGGCCCAGGGCGCGATCCTGGAGACCTGGGATTGAATCCCACGTCGGGCTCCCGGTGCATGGAGCCTGCTTCTCCCTCTGCCTGTGTCTCTGCCTCTCTCTCTCTCCGTGTGACTATCATGAATAAATAAATTAAAAAAAAAAAAAAAAACCAAACCAAACCAAACCAAAACAAAACAAAAAACCAAAACAAAACAGAGAACATCCAAGAAATTTGTGGTAAGGGTTGCCATCCAGAGGAGATGACCTAATTTCAGCTACACCTCATTTAGTGTTAAGAATTAACTAAATCAGGACTAGGAATGGAACATAAGTCCTATGGGTGCTTTATAATACTGTGCATAGACAAACTTTCTTCTCCCCAGGCCCTCTCAAGTTTTGTTATGTCTCCAGCCATAGTTTTCTTCAGATACCATTTATTTTGCTGTTGGTTCTTTTTTCCCATTCTACAATGGTGCTAATTTCAAGTGACTTTTACCAATCCCTATTTGACCTTCTTTACCATTTGTTTTTTTTTTTGTTAGTTTTATGAAAGCATGCCAGCTTTCCTTGACTGTGTGTGAATAATCATGTTGCACTGTATCTATTCACTGTACTGACTGCCCTGAAAAAAATTGTGTTCAGTGTTTAAATGAAGCAAGTCTTTTATTGATACTTAAGTTCTATGAGATTTATATTGGAAAGGAAATTTTCATCTTGCAAAAAGTTTTGGTACAGCGTTTAGCAACTGGTTCCCTCCTCCATAGGGGAATAAAATCTCAGGAAAAAAACAGATGGTAACTGATGAGGCTATTTCAGCAGTGTTTTGAGTGCCCTCTGTGTTCTAAGCATATGCTCTATGCTGGGGATACAATGATAAATAAGAACATATATGGTACCTGTTCTCAGAAGGCTTAGAGTATAATGGAAATGGCAGATCTTTTTTTTTTTTTTGTATATATTTTTTTTATTGGAGTTCGATTTGCCAACATATAGCATAACACCCAGTGCTCATCCTGTCAAGTGCCCCCCTCAACTACAGTTGATCCTTGAACAACAGGAAGGTTAGAAGTGCCGACTCCCCCATGCAGTCGAAAATCTGTCTAACCTTTGACTCTTCTAAAACTTAACTCCTAATAGCCAGCTATTGGCTGGAAGTGTAATGAATAACAAATAGTAGATTAGCACTTATTTAAATGTTATATCTATTATATACCGTATTCTTACCATAAATAAGCTAGAAAAAAGAAAATGCTATTTTAAAAAATCATAAGAGAAAATACATTACAGTACTGTACTGTATTTATAAAAAAATTCACATGTAAGTGGACCAATGCAGTTTAAACTTGTGTTGTTTAAGGGTTATAAGTGATATATATATAAATTTTAGGCTGTGGGCTAGGAAAAACTAGAGTCAACAGTTGGAAGAAACTTTTAGGTAAATTATATGGAAAGGTATTGTGGTTAGTGGTGTCAGATAATAAGAATGTTTTTGAATAAGGGGTCTTTTTTGTGTTCAGACTTTCCAGAACTCACTTAACTGGATTCCCTGTTGTTGTCATCTTTGATAATTGTACAGAGGTATTTTTATCAGTCAGAAGGTTAAATAATCAAAATATTAGGTCTGGTTTGGTGAGGATCAGTATTACCATTTAGATCTTATATGCAAACATTGTTTTCTTTTGAAATATCTGAAAAATATTCAACTCAGACTTCTATTTATTCTCACAAGAATTCTTGCAAAGACATGTATAGCTTTTGGGAGCTTGTCATCATCTTCTGATAACTGATATTCATGGAATTTCTTTACAGTAGACTAGAGTTAACAGAGTCAGGATGAGTCTAGCAACATTAACTTTTAAAAATAAAAGGTATTTAAAAAATACCTTTAGTGCTAGCAATTTTAAATAAATTGAATGTTATGGAAAAAATCACTTATGATTGTTTGAAGGAAGAACTTAATTCTGATGTTTTATTGGTGTCTCATAATAGCCTTTAGTACAAAGGGATAATTTTAGGGGGATATGAGAAGTTCTCTGAAGAGCAAATAGGGATGAAGGTTTATATTTGTATCATGAGTCTCTTTCAGTATTCTTAGTTTCTCAGATAAAATAAATAGCAACCTTTTACTAGGAAAGTATAAAAATTCATGTATAGTGGAAAGATTGCCAAAAAGCATGTAGCATATAAATAAAAATGAAAAACTTTAGGGTGTATAATAATTTTTCAAAGATAGCTAAAAAATTAATACTTGGACATAAGTATAGAATTCTTTCAAAAGTGATTTTCATAAAAGTTAGAAAAATGCTTGCCTCTAATGAGGGGATTGACTGGAAAAGGACACAATAACTTTCTGGGATGATAGAAATGGATTTTTAAAAAATCTTGATAGAGGTGTAGATGCTAAAGGTTATGAAAAGTAAGCAATAATAAATTTAAAAGTAATGAAATCACTAATGCAATTTTATATATTCTTGTGATATTTGTAATTGACAGGCACCGCCTTAGTGAGATAACCAGTGAAAAGTTTCGATTATACAAATTAAAGATGATGGCGAAGATGGAAAAATATCTTCATTCCACAAGATGTAGGCGACAGTATGTATTATTTGTTTTATATTAATTAATAACAGATCTATGAATGGTGATATTTTAAGAAAAAGTTTTGTAACATAAGTAGAAGTATGTAGAAACAGTATTTTGTTGGTGTTACATATGTGCTGAATTTTTAAGGCAACTTTCTTTGTGCCTCAGTCAACTGAAGCAAGGTAATGAGATCCCAGGTGAATCAGTGATGATTTCACTTCATTATTTTCAGCAATGATTTTAACATATATGGTTTTGTTCTTTTATTTAATTTAAAATTTTCTCTTGGGTAGACTCATCTTGTCTCATTTTGAAGACAAACAACTACGAAAGGCCTCCGTGGGTATTATGGGAACTGAACAATGCTGTGATAATTGCAGATCCAGGTAAAGATTTTTTTTCTTCGAAATGGAGATTCTAAAATATTTGTTTCTCTTCCTTTTCAAATAATTTTTAAGGTTGGCTCCATGCCCAATGTGTGGCTTGAACTCACAACCCTGAGATTAAGACCTGAGATAAGAATCAGACACTCCATTGATTGAGCTACCTAGGTGCCCCTTACATAATTTTTAATTGAGTTTTTGTTGAATGATATGTATTACAGTTTTAAGAAAACAAAATAATGAGTTTATTTAGATAGAAGTCAAAGTAAACAATATTATTTTGCTTTATAAATAGATACACCAATAAAATGGTGGACCTAAATTTAAATATATCAATAATTATATTAAATATAAATGGTCCATATCACCATTTAAAGGCAAACATTGTTAGAATTGATTTAAAAATATGACCCAACTAGGAGTACATAGCTGGCTCAGTCAGAGGAGCATGCTACTCTTGATCTTGGAGTTACGTGTTTGAGCCCGTGTTGGATATAGAGATTACTTAAAAATAAATAAATAAGTAAACTTTAAAAAGAAATGACCCAACTATATGCTATCTGTAAGAAATCCACAAGTATAATCATGTAAGTAGATAAAAATTAAAGGATCAGAGTGCCTGGGTGGCTCAGTGGTTAAGCATCTGCCTTTGGCTCAGGCCGTGATCCCCAGATCTGGGGATGGAGTCCCGCATCAGGCTCCCCAGAGGGAGCCTGCTTCTCCCTCTGCCTATGTCTCTGCCTCTTTCTTTTTATGTCTCTCATGAATAAGTAAAATCTTAAAAATGAATAAATAAAAATAAAATAAAGGGATAACAACTGTATACCATGAAAACACTAACACTAGCTGGAGTTATTATTTTAATATCAGACAGTGGAGACTTTGGAGAAAGAATATTACCAAGGATAAGGAAAGACATTACATGATGATAGAAGGGTCAGTTTACCAATTAATCATAGTTCTCCACAGACACACACACACACACACACACACACGCATGCACGCACACAGATTGATTTTAAGGAATTGGCTGCTGGCAGTTGTGCAGATTGTCAAATCTAAAATAAGTAGGGCAAACTGGCAGGCTAGAGAGTCAGGCAGGATTTCTGTGTTCCTAGTCTTGAGTCACAATTCCTTGTTCTCAGTCTTTGCTCTTTAAAGCCTTCATTTGATTGGACAAGACTCATATTATCAAGGGTGGTCTCCTTTACTTAAAGTAAACGGACTGGAAGTGTTAATCTCATCTACAAAATACCTTTATAACAGCATCTGGATCAGTGTTTGACCAAACAACTGAGCATCATAGCCTAGCCAAGTTGACACAAAGTTAACCATCATATCCAAGAACACATAATCCTAAGTGTGTATACACTTAACAAAAGAACTGACAGAATTAACAGGAGAAATACAGAAATCCATAATTACAGTTGGCGACTTCAACATCTTCTCTCAGTAATTAATAGAACTAGTAGATGGAAAATCAGTAAGAAGATAGAAATGAACAGGACTGTCAATAAACTAGATCATATTAACTTTGTTGGAACATTCAACCTAACAACAGTGGAATAAACATTCTTCCCAGGTGCAAATGGAATGTTCACAAACATAGATTATATTCTGGGTCATAAAACAAACCTTAATATATTTAAAAAATTTTGTTCATACAGTGTGTGTTTTCTAACTATGATAGAATTAAACTAGAAACCAGTAACATAAAGATAGCAAAGTCTCCAAATACTTGAAGATTAAATATCACACTACTAAGTACCCATGAGTCAAAGAGGAGGTCTCAAGGTCAACTGGAAAATATTTTGAACCAAATTAAATAAAAATACAAAATGTATGGGATGCAGCTAAAGCAACAATGAGAGGAAAATGTAGAGCATCAAATACTTTAAATAGAAGAAAAGTTTCAAAGCGTAATTAAGCTTCCAAAGTAAACTAAAAAGAAGCAGAGGAAGGAAATAATAAAGGTAAGAGCATAAATGAAATAGAAAACAGAAAAACAAAAGAGGAAACCAAAGAACTCAAAAGTTCACTCTTTTACAGGCCAATAAAATTGATAGAAACTTCTAAAAAGAAAAAAAAGAGACCGAGATTACCCATCCTGGGAATGAAAGGAATTTCACTACAGGCCCAATAGACATTAAAAGGATCATAAGGAAAACACTATGAATAGCTCAGTACACATACATTCAGTAATTTAGAGGAAGTGGACCCAATTCCTTGAGAACCTCAAGCTAAATTCACCCACAATGAAGTAGATGACTCAGATAGTTGTACGACTGTTAAAGAAATTAGATCTGTTAAAAATGCCTGGAAATAAAATTCCATAGCCGACATGGCTTAAATGGCAAATTTTACCAAACATTTAAAAGAAGAAATAATAAAAGTTTTACAGTATGATCCAGTTTATATGATATTCTCTCAAAAGTAAGACTCTACTATAGGGATGAAGAAAAAGGTCAGTGGTTGCCAGAGGTCAGAGAGAGGTGGAGGGTATGATTACAAAGGGCTAGCACAAAGGACTGTTCAAGGTGATGGATTTGTTATGTGTCCTGATTGTGATGGTAGTTGATTGTGTGGTTAGATGAATCTGTGCATATGAATCAACAGATGTGTTTAAATTGGTTGAACTTTACATATACACAGATTATAGTCATTTTTAACTGTATATTAATTGAAAGAATAAAAACAAATGGTATAACTAGTTGAGTTCGCCATATGCCTAGGCATGATCACTGTGTTACTCTGAGACCAAAAAATAAGTATTAGGGATGTAGATGATCTCTGTGGTGACAAAATGTTGCTTCACTGAGAGGACAGAATTGTTCAGTGCACCTTAAAAAAACAAACAAACAAACAAACAAACCCCAAATGCCCTGCAATTATATAAAGCACAAATTGACACAACAGCTGGAAGAAAGCAACAAACCCATTATAGTAGTAGTAGTTGGATATAATTAAAGTAGAAGAGTTGTATATAATTTTTGGCTATTGGTAGGTTTAGTAATCCAACAATTAGTAAGCTATAGAAAATTTGATCAACATAGTAACAAGTTTGGTTTATCACACACTTGCTATTTAGAACCCTGTACTAAGCATTTAGAACAATGTACCTCAAACATTTTTACTTCATGATCCACAAAGCTAATAATAACACCTATATAGCACACTAGGCTATTTACTACTTGAGTCCAGGTTCTGTCCAGAACAGTGATTATACAGCACCCCTATAATCCATTTGCAGCACACTTGCTGGGAAGCACTGAACTAGAGATTACACTTCTCAAACATACATGGAATATTGATAAAAATTTGACTCAGTGTGTGGCACCCGGGTGGCTCATTGGTTGAGTGACTGCCTTTGGCTCAGGTTGTGATCTCCCTGCAGGGAGCCTGCTTCTCCCTCTGCCTGTATCTCTGCCTCTCTCTGTGTCTCTCATGAATAAATAAATAAAATCTTCAAAAAAATTTTTGACTCTGTGTTAAGGTAAGATTGGCAAACTATGGCTTGTAAACCAAATCCACTTTGCTGCCTGTTTTTGTAGGTGAAGTTTTCTTGGAATCCAGCATACCCTTTTGTTTATATATTATCTGTGGCTGTTTTTGCAGAGTTGAATCCCAGTAACTGTGACACAGAAACAGTATGGCCCACAAAACCTAACTATTTACAATCTGGCCCTTTAAGAAAAGTTTTCTGGCCCCTGTTCTAGACTGTAGTGTTGTCTCAAAAGTTTTCAATGTATTGGTATAAAACATGCCACTTTTTCTGATCAGAATGCAGTTGAATTAGAAGGAAATAAGAGGACAAAATTTCTCATTCATTTGGAAGTTAAAAATAAAACTTTTAAATTACTCATAAATCAAAGAAAAAATCAGACTGGAAATTAAAACATTTTTAGAACTTTAGTTATGATTACAATAATATACATTAAAACTTGGAAGATACAGCATAGGTGGTACTTTGTGAGAATCTGATAGCTTTCAATATTCATATTAGAAAAGAAAATGAGCTTAATATCCCACTAAAGAAGTTAAAATAGGATAAACCTAAATCTAGTCTTCCCCCCAAAAAAGCATATTATTATATCTGGAATATTGACTATTCTTACTGCTATTTCAAAGCTATTTGTTCTAAAGAAGGCAATTGAATTAAGGTAGTTGATTTTCTCTAAGGAATCCTTTGTTCTCAACCAACTTTAAAGAATTCTCATTTATATTAATATCATTTATATTAATGATAATTTCAAATCTACTTGAAGGATGGCTTAGGAATGTAACTTCTAAGTGGACTTAAATGAGGTGCAGTTTATCTTTGTGTCGTATTTTACGGTCATCAGAGTTTAAGCTAATAATTTATTTCATAGGAGATTTGGTTCTTAAGTTATTAACTTTTTTTTGCAACAGTCTTTTCCCCTCATCACAACCTAACCCAAAAGTCCAGTATTTATATAATCAGTCGATGGAGCTTTTCAAGCTATACTTCTGCACTCTGCTTGCTTGAACTCCCTACTCTTCTGTTTATGGTCCAAGGTACCTCCTGTGAAATTTGGGTTCCAAGGCGCTAGTGTTGAGAACCATCAACATAACATGCAAAGATATATTATGGTTTATGGTTCATGTTTTTGCATATTTCACGTGATCTTGGCTGTAACAAACTCTATTTGTTAGCTTATGAAGCAGTTGGCATATTTGAGATTTTTTTTACTTGTCTATTATATATAATATTTTTATTTCTAAGGGTACATGTCTTAGCTAAGCTTTCTATTATATTATTACTTAGATTGGATCAATGCTCTTCCATTGATGATTCAGATGACGCATCACAGGATTTTGGTCCACAAACATTCCAGCTATTATCTGCTGTGAAAATCTTAGGAGAAAAGTTTGGAATTGGGCTTCCGATTTTATTTCTCCAAGGATCTGTAAGTATATCTGTGAGTCACCTTCATAGTTCTTGTACTCCTGTTACTCTTTTCTTCAGAAGTTTGTTGAATTAGGATTGCAGCTTTGACTTTAGATGAGTTATTGGAAAGTCAGAGAGCCATATTAAGTTCCAATTAAGCACTGCATTCATTACTTTTGACAAAACCTGAGTGTTACATATACTGCTGTTTTCATATTTCAAATTGATGTTCAGCTCTGCACCTCATTCTAGTATTAGCTTATTACGTTATAGTTGGATGAATCCCTAAACTAGTCTTTCTTAGGAAAATCAAGAAAGATGCTTTCACTGCATCAGGAGACAGGTAGAACAAAATTGTCTCTCTTCTTGTCCTGGAAAGTAGTAAATTCTTTGAGCAAAACTTTAATTTCAGTGAATATTTGTAAGTTCAATAACTATTGTCAGTAGTTTTTCTTTACTTCTTTTCTGTTTCTTATTACAGGTATTTAAAATTCCAAGTTTTGTTTTGTTTTGTTTTGTTTTTTGTTTTGTTTCTGGCTTTACCATTGAATAAATAGCATTAGTCAATTCAGCTGCTTTTAGTGATTAGCATGACAGGATTATGCTAACATTTGCAAGTACAATATGAGTAAGTCATGACCCTTACAGTCTGTAGTCCTTTTGTCCATATGATTTTATTCCTCATTTAGAAGTCTGTAAAGAAAAGCTAAGTATTATGTATTGCTAGTGGTTGAATAAACCAAAGTGGGAGATAGAATCCTTTGCAAATATGTATATTTATTAAAAAGATACTTAAAAGTAGAGATTAATATTCTTATTTTGTATGTTGAATTTAAAAATAATTTAGGTAAGCATTTATTTGATAAATACTTGAATGCTTCCTGTAAATACTTATTTTCTGAATTTTTATCTTGTTTAAAAAGGGACATGTTAAGTTAGTTGTGAAATACTGTTTTTTAAAGATTTTATTTATTTATTCATGAGAGACATGCAGAGATAGGCAGAGACATAGGCTTCCTGTAGGGAACCTGATGCAGGACTCAACCCAGGACCTCAGGATCATGACCTGAGCCAAAGGCAGATGCTCAACTACCAAGCCACCAGGCGTCCCAATTGTGAAGTATCTTTAATGAGATATTGAAAACATGTTAACTTTTCAGGTGGTGATGTTTTTAGATCCTGAATGGAGTTTAAAATTTTGTGTTTTTGTTTTTTGTTTTTTCCCTCCTCAGGCCCACTATAATTTTGTTTTTAAATCACCAGTTTGATTAGAAATTTAATAATGTTGCCACAATTAATTAATTAATTAATTAGTGTTCCAAGTTAAGGAACTTGCTTTTAGGTGGTATGAGAACTACTATCTTTTTTTTTCTAGTATCTTTTTTTTTTAAGAATTTAAGTTGCAAAGGATAGATTAAGTTTAATTGAGGTCTATGAAAGTTTCTTCTGTCTCTGTCATCTTCAAAACCTGTGCATTCCAGTTGAAGATGTTAATTTATAAAAAAAAATTAAAATTTTTGTTTAAATTCAATTAATTAACATATAATGTATTATTGATTTCATCATAGAGGTCAGTGATTCATCAGACTTATATAGCACCCAGTGCTCATTACATCATGTGTCCTCCTTAATGTCCATCACCCAGTGACCCCATCCTCCCCACCCCTGCCCCTCCAGCGACCTTCAGTTTGTTTCCTATGATAAAGAGTCTCTTATGGTTTGTCTCCTTGTTTTAATTTGGTATAAGCCAGCAGTATCCAGTATCAACAAATAAGTGTAAGTGGGCTCCTACACAAACTTGAACTGGCCACAAGAGGGATCAGATTTCACCTATTATTTGAAAACCAAGTCAGACCATTTATACTGACAGTCTCTTCTGGGAGTCTTCAAATTAAGAAGTTTATTCTTTGTGAAATTTTATACTACCCTTGCTAGATAAAGATGTGAAACTTTTCAAAAAATACCACATAACAAAAATTTGTAGACATTAACTACAAGGAAAATAAGGTAATTTTTTTTCCTTCCATTTCAATGATTTTGGTATCTATTGGGATATTGTCTTAAAAATTATAATTGTGATTCCTTTAGGAATGTAGTAAATTGTCCACCTTAACTAATTTAGGGAAATTGATATCTTTGTAGATAATTTTGATCTGTAAGATGATAAATATATTAAACTGAAAACTCTTAGAGTTTTAAAGAGATAATATTTGTACATATATATAACGAATACAATTTAAGCAACATGTGATTCTCCTTTCTTACACTAGATTTTTCTAAATATTATAAACAGTTATACAGCCCATCCAAGTATTTGTGGATGGAGTTAAAAATTTTGTTTTTAAATAGCACAGGTTTGGTTAGGAATTAAATATTAGAAATGTAAGAAACTGTTTTAGCCATCTAAACAGCTCACCACATAAATATTTTTAAATGTCTGAATAAGTGATAAAATATGCAAGGATTATCATAATTTTATAGATCAGAAAACAGAAGCATAGCACTTAATTTATATAACCAAGACATTAAGTGAAACCTCATTCCTGATCATATTATCAAAGTGCTAAACCTTGCCATGGCTCCAGAGTTAGGTAATACTTTTGATAAAAGATGCTTTGACTATAAGCAGCCACTAGAAAACAATTGCTAGTTTTAATCACCCTTTATAATTTTTGAAGTATTGAACAGGAGAGGGGTATCTATTTAATTTTTTGGGTAAGCTATTTTGTGTGATTGAAATCTATTCCTAAAGATAATTTTTTTTTCTCTTTTGATTTTATTTTGCACTTAGCATATAAGACCTGGAGTGGCAGCTCTGAGCTTTTTTGCCTTGTAGGAATTGGGAAAGAGGCAAAAGAAAAATTAAAATGTAAACAGAAACTGTAGGCTTGTTTTACACTTTAGTAACATAGAGATTTAAGACTTGAGAGTTTAAGCTTATACCTATTTTTTCCCATTAGTTATTAAACATCTTTTTGTGTGTGTGTAAGGCACTATGTTTTGTGGAGAACTCAAAGCCTGAATTAGATGAAACGCATCATCTAACATGGAAGGTGTTACTTGGGAAGAAATAAGTATAGTGTAGCATTGAAAGAGATGATAAAGGACATATGAATAGATATAAGTTCTGGAGAGAGTACTTGTTAATACCTGGAAATTAGAGAAGTCTTTGTGATTCTATCAGTATCATTGGAGCTTTCTTTTTCATAGGAGATGTAGTAGATTTGGACATTCAGAGATGGAATGAGAGAAGAAAGGTAGAGGGAAGTGTGGCATTCCTAAGCAGAAAGATTTACCACAGAAAACAATTGTGATTTTTAAAGAAGTTACTTTGAACAATTGGCAGGTTCTTTGTTTTCTCTATCAGATAGACATTCAAAGATTTTGCTTTTATTAGAAAGTGATACTTTGGTTTGGGTTCTAGCCTCCCAGCTCTTATTTATTTATTTATTCATTCATTCATTCATTCATTCATTCATTCTTTTATGATAGGCACTCACAGAGAGAGAGAGAGAGATAGAGGCAGAGACATAGGCAGAGGGAGAAGCAGGCTCCATGCACCGGGAGCCCGACGTGGGATTCGATCCTGGGTCTCCAGGATCGTGCCCTGGGCCAAAGGCAGGCGCTAAACCGCTGCGGCACCCAGGGATCCCTCTCCCAGCTCTCTTTATTCTAATATTTATCCATCAATTAGTAGTTTCCATGTTCCTCGATATGCCAGTTTGGTGTTCCTTATTTTCCCAACCTGATTTTTAAAAGAAAAATGTGAGATAATTTCCCTTTTTGAGTGTGTCTTCTAGAGCAAAAAGACTATCCCTATGCCTTATTTTACAGTGGTTGATACTGAATCCCTGAAAGTTAGAGGACCTGTCCTGGGTCATATTACTCTGTGCCAGAATCAGGGTGAGCAAGCAGCTTTCCTGATTATTGTTTTAGTGCCTTCTCTATTTATTATGCTGTTCACATGCAGTTTTACATTTTTATTTTTAGATCGAATGATCTGGAGATACTAGAATGAATGTGATTGGTAAGGGATGTATCTGTAGAATGTGCCTTCCTTAAAATCAATGCCCAAATCCCTGTAGTTTCTATAGCAGCTTTCTGGGCACGGTGATTTCCATGGAAACAAGACAGTGTAAATTTATTCACACAGTATACAGTATTTACAGTTTTCATGAGGGGAAGAACAATTACTCTGCTGATTAGAAAAAAAATCTCATTGCTTCATACTAGTAAATGTGTTCGTTCACTTAAGGTTTTGTAGGGTTTTCTTTTTTTTTTTTTTTTTTTCCTTAGGAAGAGTAGAAGAATAATTCTAGTGTTGAGATTGCTAATAAGTACTATTAGGCAATTTAATACCTTTGGTGTTACTAGTTTGCAAGCAATAGAATCTTCTACTGCAAGTATAAGCCCCTAGCAGATATAGAGTACTATTATAAGTGTTATAGGGAAAACTGACTAGATAACTAAGTAGTGGTTTTTCTTTCTTTTTTTTTTTTTTTTTAAATATTTATTTATCTGTGTTAGAGAATGTGCACGCATACACATGCTTGTGCAGGAGAGAGGGGCAGAGAAGAGGGGAAGAGAGAGAATCTTAAGCAGGCTCCACACCCAGTACCAAGGCTCAATCTCATGACCTTGAGGTCATGACCTGAGCTGAAATCAAGAGTCAGACACTTAACCCACTGAGCCACCCAGGTGCCCCCATAATGGTTTTTCTTTTAGATTAGGGAATTCAGGTTGCATTAAAGGACCAACTGTTAACTAATAAAAAGAAAGTTAATGTTACTGAGTCAGGCTTGCTTATTCAATTTTTACAATATCCCCAAGAGATAGAAGCTATTGTTAATACTTGTATAGCAGCTGAGAAAATAGAAGCCCAGGTAAGTTAAGTAACTTGTCCAAAGTCAAAAGGGTAGTAAGTACCAGAGCTGTGACTTGAATCCTGGTGATTTTGCTGTACTGACTACAAACAATGTATATATGTGTGTATGTGTATATGTATATGTGGGATATTTATTTGTAGTATATATGTTGCATATGTATATTTGTGTGTACACATGATAGAGTAATAAAAGATTAGAACTAGTACTCAGGAGGCCTGTGTTCTACTTGTAGTTCTAGGAACTTAGGCTACCAATTAACATCTTTGAGCTTCTGATTATTTGTTAGTAATATGAGTAAAAAATAACCATGTAGATCAGAGAGATCCAATGTTCCTCCTAGCTCTGAAATTCTCTAATGTTTGATTTTAAGCATTCTTTTCAAGTCAACCCAAAGTTATTTGGCTTAGGTAGGGACTGTTAACAGGGAAAAAGATACCATGTTGTACCTGGGTGTTTCTATTTCTCTAAATCTTGTTCTAATAAAATTTTGGTAAATATAATCACCATGATACTAAAGCTCATTACTTAGCTATCTTAATAAAAATAATTCTATTTTTATTTTTAAGATAAATAGAATACACTTAGAGACTGTTAACAAACCTATCAGACACCTTTGTGATAAGCTCAGTTTCTAGGCACTGAAGTGTTTCTGATGGGATTTTGTTCCACTTTAATCTCATGGCAGCCTAGGTTTCCTTTGTGTGAGGGATCAGCTTTATTTAGGCTCTTTCACTTTAATTCACATGTTTAACATTCCAAAATGATAAACTGGTAGGCATAACATTCTTATCAGTTGCATAAAACTAATACATTCATAATAGAGAACCTTCTGATTTTTGAGTTAGGTCCACGGTAACTCATCCTATGAATTGTTTTGATTTTGATCCTGAATTTTTTTAGGTATTGATTGTTAAACCTTCATGGAAAATAGGTGAAATGTAAAATTGTTAAATGACGGACTGTGCCTATTTCTAAAATTGTAGATTGCATTTTATATTGAAATTTTTAGAATACAATAACTTCTTGACATATTCAAGCAATGTTTTTGATATACAAATATAACCTAAAATATAGAATTTATATTCGCTTATAATCACTCTAAATAATTTAAACAGAAAAGTATTTATTACTGGGCATTCAGCCACTTCTATTGTTGATAAGATTATACCGTAAAATAGTCATGAGCGCTGCTACCTCGTCTGTGACAAGAAGCAATCTGTCAGTTTGGGAAGCTGCCACTACAGCACCAGACCCCAAAGTGTACTGCATAGGGAGCTATAAGCAGGGAGGTTCCACTTCTGCTTGCTCTAGTAACCACCCTGCACTTGCTCATAAAAAGCAGACAGCTCCATAATCATGCGTACCTCCAAGACTAGCTAGAGTAGTCTTACCTCATTTCCTACTTGTAGATGTCATTTAAAAATGCCTTTGCATAGTAGAACTTAAATCATACCCAGAACTCTAGCTAAAAGATTTTGAGAAATAGTATTTGTAACTTCCCGGCTTCTGCAGTAAGAGTGGGTGAAGGTTAGAATGACCCCATCTCCTGTATTCACTACGAAAGCATTAGACAGGAGCAACTTTCCATAAAGCTTTATGTTCATATGATACTATAGATATTTAACGGTAGTACTTAAATGTGTAGGGTAAGTGAAGGAGATAGTAAGAGGGCACAGTGAATGGAAAATACAGAGAGTGAAGGTGGGGGGAGTCCTCTCTATCAGAGGACAAGAGAATTACATGAGGCAGAGTAGCTTCCCCAGCATTGCCAGAATGTGATGGCTTGTAAAGAGTCTCCCACTGGAATTGTCTCTTCACTTAAGGAAAAAACCCCTCAAAAACAGCAACTCTGTAGCATGCACTTGCTTTTCCCCGGGTATCTCAGTATAGCAGCTAAATCAGAAAAGATTAAGTAAACTTGGCAGTACCTCAAGAACAAAAGCACAGTGAATACAGCCATGCAGTGAGGACCGAATTTTTGCAGTGTATTCCTTGATTATTAGCTGTTGGGTCATACTGCTTCTAGTCTTGAGCTGTAGCTTATAATTACTATTTTCAGACCATAAAATATATTAATAAAAGGTCTAAATAGCCTAGGTTAAATATCCCAAACATATCCAAACCTATGCATTGGAAAATGCATGTGAATTATATGTGAAATTGCCTGCCATTACTTCATATAGTAAAGGAACACTATTTTGATTATATATTTATGTATAAGTTAAGTATTCAGAACAAGCAGGATAGGCATAAAATTTTGTAGGTTTTTAAAGTTGAAATCCAAAAAAATGAATAGACAGTTCTATTTTACTTACCCTGTTTAATTAAAAAAGCATTTTTAGCTACAGATTTCATTCCTGATTTCAGAATTCCCAGCGTCTTGAAGATAAGTATCGCAGACACAGTTTATTTGGCACTGGCAAGGATCAAAAAGAGAGTTGGTGGAAGGCTTTGTCCCGTCAGCTCATGGCTGAAGGATTCTTGGTAGAAGTTCCTGGGAGACAAAAATTTATAAGGATTTGCACTCTTACAGAAAAGGTAAACAATGTAGAAATATACCTGTTTGATTTAATTTCTCTCACTATGTATTAAAAGATTCTTTTTGTGTTCAATAGGGCAGATGTTGGCTTCATGAAGCCAATAGAGAATTTCCTAAGAAACTTAAACTTGAAGCTAATGAAGAATTGTGTCCGAGGGTGTTTCTTCTACCAAGGTTCATTTTTCATTTTTTTTTAACTTCTGTATTTTTTATTGTTAAAATGTCAAATTATACCAATTCATAGGCACCACAAAGATAATATGAGTAAAGATTGCTTTGCATACCTCTTTTAGCTAGTTTGAGGATGAGAGCCAGTGGGTAAAAGATAAATCATAGAACATTTTCTTGATTGATAGGAAGTAGTTGAGTATAGTATTTAGAAAGTTACTTTCCCATTGGTTAAAGAAGCAGCACGGAGATCAATATTGAAGAATCCACATATCATATTTCCTTCTTATATATAGAAGAAGGTCGCAAGGGAATACATGTGATGCCTTCTTTTTTGTTTCTTTACATGTTATCATTTATGGATTTTTCCCCCTTTTTAAAAAAATTGAGGTGTAATTGACATATAACATTGTGTAAGTTTGAAGTATACAAGCGTGTTGGTTTGATAGATGTATATATTGCAATATGATAACTACAGTGACTTAGCTAACACCTCTATCATGTCACATAATTATAATTTCTGTGTTGAGAACAACCTAGTCTCTTCATAACTTTGAAGTTTATAAGACTGTATTATTGACTGTAATCCCTATATTGTGTATTACATAAGCAACTTTTCTTTTAAACTTAAAAAACTAAAGAGCTTTAAACTTTAAAGAGCTTAAAAAGCACTTTCCAGAGCTTGTTCTTAAAAAAAAAAAAAAAATTTAAAAAATTTTCAGCTCTAAAAAAGTAATGCAATCTTATCTGCCTTTCTGGGAGTGGAGACATGATATTAGATAATTACATTTTAAAGTTTGAGATATTTTAATTTTATTATATTTCAGTTCTAAAACTGTACCACCTGGCGCTGAACAACATTCCTCTAATCGAGTACCAATTGAATTAACTGCAGAGAAGAAGGTTGGTTTGTTAAAGAGGTGGTTCTTATTGACTTCCTTCTTTATTGAATGAAATGCCATATGTAACAAAACATAAACTTTGGAAAGAGTAGTGCTATGAACAGGATAAAATATGCAGTATGTGATTTCTGGGGCTAATAAGACAGTTAAAAATATTTGAGAAAGTAACTTACTTTAATTTTTTTAAAGCCTATTTTATTAAACCATTTGGCCTGGAGTTTTGTTTTTTTTTTTTCACATTATGATACTTATAATTGATAGAAAAAATAAGCATGAGTCTTAAATACTTGTTCTCAACGAAAGCTATACACATACACATATGTGCACACATACTTTCTTGCTTTGTTATTCGATCTTAGATAACAATTAAAGATTAAATACTCACAGGCAGACTTCAGCTAATTGGAACACTGGAGCAATAGGAAAATGTGCTGAATTAAATTTTTTGTAAAGTTTTTCTGTTTTATTGAAGTATGCAGAATTTAACTGAATCATTTTATAACTTTGGCTTCTGCTGTGCCTCAAATAACTATTTCGATCATATATTCTCTATAGATTTGGGAGGAATAGGACATTACATTTCTAACTGCCTTATAATCTGAGAGCTATTTTCAGGTGATGATTTTTGTTTGGTAATTAGAGGAGGAACTGTCATCATGAGATTTTGTATCTTATTTTTTCTGTATTTGAAAGGTTTTGAAACTTCTAATTTTTTTGTAATGGACCTTTATATGTTTTAAAACAGTCTAACTTGGAGAAGATGTATTCTTACAAAGCATCTGATAAAATTTCTTCTGGGAGTAACATTCCTGAAAAAAGGTACAGAGTTCAAAATGTTTATTTTCTGTGCTTACTGTATCGGCACCTTTTTTTTCTTTCATAAAGAGAAAGGTCTATCAGATGTTGGGATTTGTCATTGGCAGAAGGAAGTTAGAGTTAAAGCATAACCCTCCAGTCTTATAATTACTAAAAAAGACCTATAAAATGATAGTATTAACATTAATTTAATAACTAATTCTTCCTGGGTATTATTTTTTGCCAAGCTGTGTGCTAAATGCTAAATATTTTATTTGTAATATCTCATTTAATTCTTACAACAGTCTATGAGTTAGCTACTATTATTTATACCCATTTCAAAGTTGAAGATACAAAGGTTAAGAAGTTAACTAACTTGGTCAGTTACAGAGAGCTAATGGGAGAGCTGACTTGCAAATCTTTGTCAGTCTCTAGTATCTAAACACTCATATATATATATTCCCCGGCCTTTTAAAATATATTTTATAGGGCAACCCAGGTGGCTTAGCAGTTTAGCGCTGCCTTTAGCCCAGGGTGTGGTCCTGGAGACCCGGGATTGAGTCCCACATCAGGCTCCCTGCATGGAATGGAGCCTGCTTCTCCCTCTGCCTGTGTCTGTGCCCCCCCCCCCCCCCGTCTCTCTCATGAATAAATAAATAAAATCTTTATTTTTATTTTTTTAATTTTTAAAATAAAATCTTTAAAAAAATAAAATATATTTTATGGCAACATGAAATAGAGTTGGTAGAAATAACAAATGTACCTATTGTACTTTGGAGCTTCATATTTGACTTGCTGATGTAACGAAATTGTGGAGAATGTACAGAATTACAGAAAGTCTGAAGGTGGAGAATTTGAAAAACTTGTCAGGACCTATACACAGACTATTGAATGGAATATGTTTGCATACATATCAGATGAAAATAAATTAATGTTCTCTGATCCTGTTACAATCTAGTGGACTACTCACTTAGATAATACTACTTTCGATCTGATAGAAACATTTACCATAATACCAGTCTCTCACTGAAAATAATTCCTTTTTGTTTATTTATGGAGTAATTAATTACAATGTTTTATGTAAACAAAAGGATTTGGGAGTATGCTTCAGTGTGCTGAAGCATTTCTTCATTTAAACATTTATTGTGGGGATCCCTGGGTGGTGCAGCGGTTTGGCGCCTCTCTTTGGCCCAGGGCGCGATCCTGGAGACCCGGGATCGAATCCCACTTCGGGCTCCCGGTGCATGGACCCTGCTTCTCCCTCTGCCTGTGTCACTGCCTCTCTCTCTCTTTCTGTATGACTATCATAAATTAAAAAAATAAATAGATAAATAAACATTTATTGTGGGACGCCTGGGTGGCTCAGTGGTTGAGTGTCTGCCTTTGGCTCAGGGTATGATCCTGGGGTCCTGGGATTGAGTCCCACATCAGGATCCCCTCTCTGTTTCTCCCTCTACCTATGTCTCTGCCTCTCTCTCTCTGTGTCTTTCATGAAAAAATAAATAAAACCTTTAAAAATAAATAAATCAACATTTATTGCATTTTTGCTAACCATCTTTGTGCCAGGTATTACTCTAGGCATTGGGATTCGGTGGGGAAAATAGAGACCTAGTCACTGGCCCTCCCAGGGCTTATATTCTAGTGGGATATACAGGTCAGGGAACATAAAATTACAATCCAGGGTTGTAGCACTTTGGAAACACACTTTGGAAGTGACCCTTGAGGCTTAAATAGAAATGAAGTGACAAGGAAGGGAAGTTTTCTGACCAGAGGAATAGCCCACATATTAAAACCTGAAAGCAAGAGAAGGTGTGGTATGATTGAGGAACTCAATGGTATGCTAGCAGTTACCTGGTAGTAGTGAAAATTTAAGACTGGAGAATTAAATAGGGTCCAGAATATCCAGTTCCTGTCCAGCACTCAGCTTGATCATAAAAGCAGTTAAGTGGAGGAGCTAAGGAAGGATTTTTAGTAGGACAGTGTCATTAAACTTATGATTGAGAACAGAGGTTGACATTTCTATAAATGATCAGATGGTAAATAATTTAGACTTTGAGGGCTATGTGGTCGCTAACTACTCAACTTTGCTCTTGTAACCCTAAAGCAGCTATCGTTGATAGGTGAAGAAATAAATGTGGCTGTGTTCCAATAATACTTTATTTATGGACACTGAAATTTGAATTTCATGTAATTTTCACATGTCACAAAATGTTCTTTTAAATTTTTTTGAACTGTTTAAAAGTGTAAGAAACCATCTTTAACTTAGAAGCCTTACCAGAACAGAAGGATTTGTCCCATGCAGTGTGCTGACCCTTGATGGATGACTGGCTTGGAGGGAATGGGAGGCCGGAGGATCAGAGTGCAGAGACACAAATAAAGAGGCCTATTGCAGTAGCATTTGCAAGAGAAGATGGGAACTTAGATGAAGGTAGTGGCAGTGGACATGGACAGAAACAGAACTGTAAGATATTTAGGAGGTAGAATTGTTAGGACTCAGTGATTAAAAAGATAGGCGGACTAAGGAAAGTGGGGAACTTGAACATGACACTTAGGTTCCTGTCCGATTGCAGGTTAGAGTGTTGCCATTCCCTTCACTGGCAACATAAGAGGAACACAGGTTTGAAAGGTTGGATATTTAGGGGATGAGAAGTTGAATGATAGACATACTGGGTTCATACCTGTGGTGTGGCCCAGAAATTATTTTTAAGATGTGGGCTTAGTGTATAGAAGGGAGAAAGATGCTTACACGTCAATAACTATTATTTTAAAGTTCATTTGAATTTTTATTAAAATAGTTCATGTATTGGTTTTAAAACTCAGTTGGTACTTAATGGCATATAACAAAGCATGTGAGTTCATACCTTCCCAAATGTTGCTCTGTTCTGTAGAAGCAGTCATCCTCAAATCTTCCAGCTGGGCTCTCTGATATTTGCCTCTGTTTTTTTTTGTTTTGTTTTGTTTTTTGTTTTTTGTTTTTTGTTTTTGGCAGGGGGAGGGGCACAGGGAGAGGGGGAGAGAAGCTCAGTTGTCAGACTCTCCACTAAGCACAGAGCCTCTTGTGGGGTCTCAGTCTCACAACCCTGAGATGGTGACCTGAACCAAAATCAAGAATCAGGTGCTTAACCAACTAAGCCATCCAATCCAGGTGGCCCTGCCTCCATATTTCTAAGTGACATGCTTAGATTACTATTTTTGGACCTATCAGTTTTAGAAGTTTTTTTGTTCCATGAACAAAATTTATAATGGCAGATTAGGGCTTATCTCCCATATGCCTTTCCCCCATTTCCCTTCCTTCAATTCCCCCCTTTGTCCAAAACATTATATTTCATGTTTTGGTCATATTAACGATTTGTTTCTACATTATTATACTTTTTTTTTTCTACATTATTATACTTAAACAAATATATACCACTAAGCCAAACTGTGTGGCTATGGCCACCACTATCTTAATTTTCCCTGATGTTAGTAATTGTCTTTTTTGTTTTTTTGGCTTGGGTTTTAGTGTTCTTATTACTCATTTTTCTTTTCTCTTGTTTTCAATCTCCTTTTGTTTGCTTAACTTTCTTGGAGAGTGCCTTGACTTTATATTCCCTTCCATCTAGTAAGATTTTATTTTTAGTTATTGAAACATTCATTTCAAATAATTATTTCTTGTTCTTTTTCTTCTTTCTTTAACATAGCAATCTTGTTTCATGAATAGAACATCTCCACTCCCCCCCCCCCCCCCCAAAAGAGAGCACAAGGCAGGGAGGAGCAGAGGGAGAGGGAGAGAGAAACTCCAGCAGACTGTGCTCAGTGTGGAGCCTGATGCAGGGCTCAGTCTCACGACCCTAAGAACATGATCTGAGCCGAAATCAAGTGTTGGATGCTTAATTGACTACACCACCCAAGTGCCCCCAATGTCTCCACTTTTTGATGATATTCATTATAGTTATTTTGAACTTTTTTTCTGTACACTTATAATAGCATTCATAGGCAAAACACTTATTATTAAATGTTTTCTATATATATTTCTGCTTTGGAGCTATATTACCCATATTTTGCCAGTATATGTGATGATAAAATTTATTTTTGAAATAATTTAAAGTACCATTTTGTAAACAGTACATTATTATAGAGGCTTTTATAAATACTGTGATAAAGGTTAATATATTATTTAAAACAAATTTATGATTATCTTGAGTAACCTGATATTACTAATTTTTTGAACTGGAGTTACCTTTTCTCAGGTTTAGTCTACTTATTTTAGTGATAGGATTTGATAATTGTGAAAATCTTACTTTATACTGTAGATTTTGAATTCTTGCAACAGAAATTTATAAACATTTCTTAAGTATCAAACATGTTCCCCCTTTTCCTTACCAAAGGAGGGATTTATTTAAATTTGGCATCTTTTATATAGGCTATTACATACAATTTTATTTTTATATCTTTTCCTCTCTATAATTAATCAATGAGAAATACTTATTGTAGAAATTGGTTTTCTAGGGGCTCCTGGGTAACTCAGTCGGTTAAGCATCTGCCTTCAGCTCTGGTCATGCTCCCAGGGTCCTGAAATTGAGCCTCATATCGGGCTCCCTGCTCAGTTATGGGAGAAGCCCCGTATCTGCTTTTCCCTCTGCATCTGTCACTCCCCCTGCTTGTTCTCTCTCTCTCTCTGTCAAATAAATAAAATCTTTAAAAAAAAATTGGTTTTCTGTCTAGTTTGCTGCCTAGCACCTTCCATGTTGTTTGCTAATTGCATGGTTTTTATTTTTCTTTTGTGACATCAAAAGAGAAATTATTCCCTTTGGCTTAGTTTTGTTTGATCTTGCAGAAAATTATGAACAGTTTTATTAATCCTATTTTAGTGTTCCTCACCAACCAAAAATTAGTGATGTCACAGTGAAGAATCATAGATTGTATCTCTCTTGGTCAAAAAAAAAAGTTATCTTCGGTATAAAGATGTATTTTAAAGAATTTGGTTGAGGATGAAGATGGGGCAAATGCTGTTTTTAAGTATACTAAATTTTGATGAATTCAAATTATAGTTTTAATTTTACCATTATAATGAATGCATTTGATTGAAATTGTTTAAAATTTTGGCTGTTGTATAAATCACAGTTATTTCACTGGTATTATGAAGAATGAATGTTGATATTGACATGGAACAGTACTTTTCATTTGGGGGGTGAAATAAAAACTGAACTTGGAGAAAGAAAAGCCTTTTTATTTATTTTCTTTTAAATATTTTAGCATCATAGTACACTCACCAGGAAAATCTTACAAGTCTTCAGAACCTGTTATTTCAGCTGAAGAGCAGGAGACTCAGGTACAACTTCTGTGAAAAGTCAGTGTTTGAAAGGATAATTGTGATTACATATGCATGCTTAAAGTTTCGTTGCCAGTATTTAAAAAAATTGTTCTTTAGCTGTGAGTCTGAGATATAGTTAATTTTTCATCCTAAGGGAAAATGTAATAGCTGAAGATCTAAAAATAAAGGACTGGATTTTTCTAAGTACATTTAAAAAAAAAAACAGCAACAACAAATGTTGAGTTGTTTTTCTGTTCTTTGTTCAGACTGTGTTGTATGGCATATTGGTGGAAGCCAGGCAGAAACATGCCGGTAAAATGGATGTTCCTCCAGCCATTCTAGCAACAAATAAGATACTATTGGAAATGGCCAAAATGAGGTAAGCTGTGCAGACATCTGTTCTAACTTATTTTCTCCTAACAGAATAGATTTGTAACATAGATTGTTCAGTGATAGTATGACTTAGGGTCCAGCTGTCCTATCCTTGAGGTAATTCTCCTCAGCATGGGAAGCTACTGTCTACCATCTCTTCACCGAGCTGTAGTCTGCCATTTCTATGTGAATGAAAACCAACTGTGTTCAGCCATCAAAGTCAGAATATATAAAATCTAACTCATTATCCACAAACCCTCCATGCGTGCATTTTGTGCAACTACCAAAACTCTTTTTTCTTAATTTCTACCAAAACTCTTCTTTCTTGTTTTCTTATTTTTGTCAATTCATACCTTCATGTTCTTAATGACACGTTTATTTTATTTATTTATTTATTTTAAAGATTTTATTTATTTATTCATGAGAGACACAGCAAGAGAGAGAGAGCAGAGACACAGGCAGAGAGAGAAGCAGGTTCCATGCAGGGAGCCTGACATGGGACTCGATCCAGGGTCTCCAGGATCACGCCCTGGGCCGAAGGCAGGCGCTAAACTGCTGAGCTACCGGGGCTAATGACACGTTTAAACAAACCTCTGGTGTTATTTGCACTTCTCTGACATGGATCCCTGTCTTACTCTTAAATAGTTTTGAGACTTTTTTCATTTCAGTGTTCCTTACGTGTCTATGTATGCTGTCCTCTCTCTTTTTTGTGACACCCTGTTCAGACAATTAATTGCCGCTGGACTATTGAAAAAACCTCTTAACTAGTTACTCTTTCCTTATCTCTCCGTCATTTTTTCATCTGATGCATAAGACCAAATCTCTTTCTCATATCATACTTCTGCTTAACTAGTTCCCTACTGTCTTAACTTCTTTTGCTTATAATTCAGGGCCCTTCATTTATGGATTTACACATGCCTTTCTATCCATGTTGCAGAATTTTGAATGGTTTATCTGACTACTTGCTGTTGATCATTTGTGAAGAAGACCCTGTTCAACTTCCATGAATTTATTTACAGTGTCACTTTAGCCTTGCAGTTTCCTTGATTCCCCAAAACTCCTGCTATGAAATCCTTCAAGATCTGGCTTTATTAATTATCTTCTCCATGAAGTCTTTCATGCTCTTAGTAGCAAAGTAATTCCTCTCTCTAGAATTCATAAAGGACTTTAAAATGTAAATTTAGAAGATGCTTTTTGCACACTTCTCACATAATGCTTTACTTATTTTTTTTGTTATTATTGGTAATATACCTAATGTTATATCTTCCAGATTTTATTTTTTTAAAATTTTATTTATTTATTTATTTATTTATTTATTTATTTATTTATTTATTTATTTATATTTTTTAATCTTCCAGATTTTAAGCTCTGAATAAATATACTATTTTCCTCATCATTTTATGTCTTCCAAAGCACTTAGCACAATGCCTAATAAATATGAGGTGGTCAATAAATATTTAGAAGAAATTATTTCCAAAGAACATTTGTTTGATAATTGTATTCATCTTTTATACTCTTTTAAAAAATTATTTTTGACATTAAATTTCATCTAAAAGATGTTACTTCAGTGTGAAATTTTAATAATATAGTGCTTTTATTTTAAAATAATTATTTTATTAAAAATAAATATTCGCTGAGTGAAGTAAGTCAATCAGAGAAGGACAAACATTATATGTTCTCATTCATTTGGGGAATATAAATAATAGTGAAAGGGAATATAAGGGAAGGGAGAAGAAATGTGTGGGAAATATCAGAAAGGGAGACAGAACGTAAAGACTGCTAACTTTGGGAAATGAACTAGGGGTGGTAAAAGGGGAGGAGAGCGGGGAGTGGGAGTGAATGGGTGACGGGCACTGGGGGTTATTCTGTATGTTGGTAAATTGAACACCAATGAAAAATAAATTTAAAAAAAATAAATAAAAATAAATATTCAAAATCCACACTTTAATATTTAGTGAAGATATTTAAAAGAAAAGGACTAACAATTAGGTTGGCAGATTTTTAGAAAATAGACATCATACAGTCTTTTAGTTACTGATATTGTAAGAAATATTGAGTTAAAAGCCTAAGGTAGTTAGCATGTTTATTGTTACAGGCAAGTACTTTGTAAATAATGAATGAGATTTTCTTTTCAGTTTCTTAGCTTGTTGGTTGTCCTCAGAGCCTTACAGTTTTTCCTTTTATATTTATAAAAATAATAATAGTGATGAGATCAGTTATAGACTAGAACATTAGCCTGTTTCTTCATGGTAATGGCCTGTTCACCTTTTAGTACGGTGTCTTGTGGTGATAATGGAGGTGTTTTTTTATTCATAAGTTGCTAAAATAGCAAATCTTTAAATGGTGGAAAGCAAGGAGAGACATCATAGAACATGATTATATGTATTACACGTTGTTTTTGGTTGTTGGAAAAAATACATGTTTATTGAATATGATTTTGAAGCTAAACATCAGCCATGTTGCTGGAGTGATAATATTTTAGTAGTTTCTTGACTTTTTAATTTTTTTAAATGACAGACCTACTACATTTGAAAATATGAAAAGGATCAATGGTGTGTCTGAAGGCAAAGCTACTATGCTGACCCCTCTGTTGGAAGTCATCAAACATTTCTGTCAGATAAATAATGTTCAGGTAAAATACTGTGGTTTGCAGGAACTGTGAGAACATAAACATTTTTCGATGATTTCAAAAACATGTTTCAAAAGCAGCATTTTCTCCCTTTATAGTTGACCCTTGAACAGTGTGGGAGGTTAGAGGTGCTGACCCCTATGCAGCCAAAAATGCACGTATAACTTTTGAATCCTCCAGAACTACTAATATCTTCCTGTTGACTGGAAGCCTTACTGAGAACACATATAGTTGATTAACACTTATTTTGTATGTTACATATGTTTTGTTTACTGTATTCTTTTTTTTAAAAGATTTTATGTGAGAGAGAGAGAGCATGAGTGGTGTTGGGGGTAAAGGCAAAGTGAGAGGCAGAAGCAGGCTACCCAAGCCAGGAGCCCAATGTGGGGATTGATTCCAGGACCCTGAGATCATGACCTGAGCTGAAGGCAGATGCTTAACTGACTGAGCCACCCAGGTGCCCCTATATACTGTATTCTTAAAGTAAGCTAGAGAAAAGAAAATGTTATTAAGAAAATCATAAGAGGAGGGGCATCTGGGTGGCTCAGTCAGTTGAGCATCTGACTCTTGATTTCAGTTCAAGTCCCGATCTCAGGGTCATGAGATTAAGCTCTGAGTTGGGTTCCATGCTCACCCTGGAATCTGCATGAGAATCTCTGTCCCTTTCCCTCTGCCCCTCTCCCTGGCTTGTGTGCACTCTGTCTCTCAAATAAATAAATAAATCTTAAAAACAACAAAAAAAGAAAATCATAGGGGTTGCTGAAGGAGAGGTTGGTGGGGGATGGGCTAAATGGGTGATGGATATTAAGAAAGGCACTTGTGATGAGCACTGGGTGTTTGTTATATATAAGTGATGAATCACTAAATTCTACCTTTTTTTTAAAAGATTTTATTTATTTATTCATGAGACACACACACACACACACACACACACACAGAGGCAGAGACACAGGCAGAGGGAGAAGCAGATCCCTTGCAGGGAGCCTGACACGGGACTCGATCCCAGGTCTCCAGGATCATGCCCTGGGCCCAAGGCGGCGCTAAACTGCTAAGCCACCCAAGCTGCCCATTAAATTCTACTGAAACCTATATGTTAACTAACTAGAATTTAAATAAAAACTTGAAACAAAACAAAAATCATAAGGAAGAGAAAATACATTTATAGCATTGTGCTCTATTTTTTGAAAAAAAATTCGCTTATAAGTGGACCTGGCTAGTTCAAACCATATTGTTTCAAGGGTCAGTTGTATTTTCATTTCCACACTGGACACTTAGAAAATCGATTCAGATTGTTCCTATAGTAAATCACTTACAAAAATAACAAAATTATTACAAAAATAACTAACTAACAGAATGTTAGTTATCTAATTTTTAAGATGATGCTTAAGTAGTTGTCTAGGCTGCTCATATCTTTCTATTCTGTTGAATGGTTTTATTTTTAAATTTGAAAAAGTAGTGTTTTAGGCTGATAAGTTATTTTACTTTCAAATGGAGGTAGAAATTAAAGCTGCAAAGTTATCCTTGCTATCAGTTGGCACCGAGCCCAGCCACTTTCTTTTTTATATTATTCATTTTGTTCCCTAATTACTCTTTCCTTCCAGTCATGCTGTCTTTTGATATTAAGTAGAATACGTATTCTTCTCGTTAGTCTTGATAGCATTTTCTTCCTATCCTTTTATTATTCTTGCTCCACCATAATTGGTCATTTCCACAAGGATACTTTGAGTTTCTTTCTTTAAACTGCATCTGTAGACTCCATTTTTACCCCAACATAGAAGGTGAGGCATTGTGAGGTAGTAGAAAGTCTACTGGACTCCGAATCAGGGAATCAGGAATTTAATTCCATCATAGTCTCCCTGGGGAAGCTGAATGTCTTCTTTTTTTTTTTTTTTTTTTTTAAGATTTTATTTATTTTATTTTATTTTTTTTTTATAATTTATTTATGATAGTCACAGAGAGAGAGAGGCAGAGTGTACACAGGCAGAGGGAGAAGCAGGCTCCATGCACCGGTAGCCCGACGTGGGATTCGATCCCGGGTCTCCAGGATCGCGCCCTGCGCCAAAGGCAGGCGCCAAACCGCTGCGCCACCCAGGGATCCCCTTATTTATTTTATTTAAGAGAGAGCACAATCGGGTGGAGAGGAGGGGCAGAGGGAGAGGGACATGCTGACTCCCCACTGAGCAGGGAGCCTGACTCTGAATGTATGTGTTCCTCGAGTTTCCATTTCCTCACCTACACAACGGAAGGATACTTTACTTCCCCAAATTAAGGAAACAGTAGATTAATTAGAAAGACAAAAGATAGGGGCACCTAGATGGCTCAGTTGGTTAAGCATCTGACTTTTAATTTTGGCCCAGGTCATCGGGTCCTGAGATTGAGCTGTGTGGGCTCTGCACTCAGCACAGAGTCTGCATGGGATTCTCTCTCTCCCCCACCTTCTCTACCCCTCTGCCCTTCCCCCTGCTTACACTCATGCTCTCTCTCTCTCAAATAAATGAATAAGTAAATCTGAAAAAAAAAAAAGATAAAAGATATGGAGTGAGTATAAAAAGTTGGAAGAGTTAAAAATATGGAAGGCAATATTAAAGGGTTGTTTTTACTTCTAAGAATTTCCTATAAGCTTTGATCAGGCACATTTGGATCCCAGTTTAAGAATCATTCTGTTTTATTGTATGTTATATTTCCCTCTTGTGATAGAATATCTTTGGCAACTTTACATTTCTTTTTCTTATTCTTAGATATTATGTAAAAACTACATATTTCACATTGGAAATTTTGAAAGGGAGATTATAATTTTTTAGTGGTTTGATAAAGAATATCATAGTTATCAGCAGTATTTGAATACGTTTTCTCTCTTTGGATGCTTCACAGTAGGATCTTCTTTCATGAACTAATGGCATTACTTAATAATGAAAGAAATTTTCCTCCCAACTTCTCTTCGGAAGAAGAAACTGAAATAGGGCAAAAGATAAATGCCCCGAAGGAGAGGTTCGAAACCTTTTTGAACTTTCTGGATGCAGAAAATGACTGCTAATTTCTGTGGTTAGGAATTATGCCTGGACTCTTGTATATTGAAAAAATATATTAAGTAAATAAATTTTTTTAAAAAGATTTTATTTATTTATTCATGACAGACACACACAGAGAGAGGCAGAGACACAGGCAGAAGGAGAAGCAGGCTCCATGCAGGGCGCCTGATGTGGGACTCCATCCCAGGTCTCCAGGATCACGCCCTGGGCCAAAGGCAGACACTCAACCGCTGAGCCACCCAGGCGTCCCTTAAGTAAATAAATTAACAAACATATATTTTTTTCTTTTTTTTTTTAATTTTTTTTATTTTTTTTTTATTTTTTTTTATTTATTATTTATGATAGTCACAAAGAGAGAGAGAGAGAGAGAGAGGCAGAGACACAGGCAGAGGGAGAAGCAGGCTCCATGCACCGGGAGCCTGACGTGGGATTCGATCCCGGGTCTCCAGGATCGCGCCCTGGGCCAAAGGCAGGCGCCAAACCGCTGCGCCACCCAGGGATCCCACAAACATATATTTTTTAACCCAGTTTTGTTATTCACACTTTCATTAACCTTTTAAGATATTTGCTTAAGGGGTGCCTGGATGGCACGTTTTTGTTTTTGTTTTTCTGTTTAAGAGCTTCAGAATAGTTATGTATTGTAGTTTTTAAAAAACATGCATCAAAACAGAGTGTATATTTTCTGGAGAAGCATAGCTGGCTACTCACACTTTGGCATTCACCATGGTCTAGGCCAGGGGTTCAGTCCTCATCCTTATCTTAAAGGTCTGAATTGTCTTGTCACAGAATAGTTGTGTTTTGGGGAGTAGGTTTGCATTACCCTTCTCTCTGAGCTTGGTTTGTTTGTGTTTTACAAACCCTTGTGTGGAGGGCTGACTTTCAATAGATCGCAGGGGGGGAGCTGCGCTGCTTCATAGGAAACCCCGACCCAGAAGCGGGTCCTCTACAGTGGTTTAGCACCAGGTTCCCCAACGTGGGTTGCGTGATGGGCAAGGGGGCGGCCCCCTTTCTGGCCGTGCCCATTTCCCAGGACCAGGGCCTATTTACCCCGACTCTGGTTCCGCGGGGGGGGAGGGAGGGGGGGACATGCCAGGTGGGGACGGCAGGGGAGCCGCCAGCCAAGGCCATCTGAGGCTCCGAGGCAGTGCCCTGTGGTGCCCTATGGTTCCGCCTGGGCGGGATTCTGATTTAGAGGCGTTGGTCATAATCCCACAGATGGAGCTTTGCCCCATTGCACCTCAGCCAAGCACATACACCAAATTGTGAGCTTGGTTTTATGTATACATACGTGCATATGTAAATATAAGTGGTTACATTGGAATGCAAATTCATTCATTTATAGTAAGAAATATAATTGGGAAGTTTCATTGACCCAACCAGTGTGTTCTCTCCTGTTGAAGAAGAAGGTATTTGGGAAGGCGGGTTATCTGACAGTTGCTTAGTGAGCCTGGAATAGAACAAGGGGAATTCTGATAGTGTCAGAAGTAGTCTGACATCAAAGCAGATTAGGCATTGTCATACATTGCTTGCCAGGGAAACTGTAATATTCAAATCTAGTTAGCCAAGACGTCTTCTCATCTGAACAGTGCTTGGATAGGTACTGCCTACTTTTGTCCTTCTGCCTTTTCTATTTATGTTTCCGTAATTGATCAGTCTCTGTTCACATCGTCTTTTATCTACATAGATTATGATTTGATTAGATTTTGTTTAATTAGAATCACATTCTAGCCCTTCCTTCTTGAGATTACTGCTCTCATGTTACTTTGCTTAGTGTTTTGGATGTTCCTAAACCCTTTAGTCTCATGTTTACAGATGATATCAAGATTTTGTCCCATAAATAATAAAATCTTCATGGATTTGCCAGAATAATTCACAGTGGTCACATATTTAAGAACTTGGCATCAAGGTGTCCCATTGTTGCCTTCAGCTATCAGATGATACTGACATACTGAGGAATTTGGTTAATGGAGTCTGATTTTTTTTAAAATTTTTTTTTATTGGCATTCAATTTGCCAACATTTAGCATAACACCGAGTGCTTATCCCACCAAGTGCCCCCCTCAATGTGGAGTCTGATTTTTAAGCATTCCTGGGAACTTAGGGCCAGATTTGAGTGTTAAATTCTCAGAAACACTTCATTTAATAAAAAATATTCTTCCTTGAAAATTTAGAGATGCCTAGAAACAATGACCTTACATCTTGTGGTATTGTCTGGCTTCTGTCTTCACCAAACTGCAGTTGTCTCCTGTGAACTAATCTGTAGACTCATTTATTTAGTGCAGAAATGGACTGCTGTGGGTTAGAATAAGCCAAGTTCTGTTGGATTTAATCCTTTTTTTAAAAAAATTATTTTTTATTTTATTTTTTTGGATTTAATTCTTTTAATTTAGTATTGGTACTTATGTTTTCAAAGGCAAAGTTTTCATGGAGGAAACGTTCATATATCTATGCAAATTATACATCATATAATTCTATCATAACTCTCACTTGGTCTTTATTTCAGGCTTTTAAAAAATTCCAGTATTTCTTCATTAATCTCATTTTTCAATCCTTTCTGCATTTTTTCTCTTCTAAATGTTTCTTAAGTAACCATATTTAAGAATTTACATGATCCTTCAAGTTTAGAGCCAGTTTGTATGTATTTTTTTAAACTATATGTATATAGTGATATATTTACTTACAAAATGTTAGCAGAATTTGTGGCTATGGTATCTAAATTTGAGTATTAATTTGGTTTATTCATGCATTTGGTATTCACTTCCAGGGATTAAGGGACTAATTTAGAGTCGGAGTGGTCAATTTTGTAGTTCATTTTGTATTCTCTCTTTATTGGCTAAAGGGGAAACTAGACATTTCTAGTTTTATAACCATGTTTGCCATTACAGATATTTTATTTAAAAACGTATTCCCTCTAGCTTTATTTTACCTTTATAAATCAATATGTAAAAAACAAATAAAAGAACCCACACCTTTTCCAGCTTTTCATAAAAAAGGGAATTTTTAACTGTTCCTTAGAGGTTTTATTTGTGTGTTTTTTTCCCTAATGCCTAATGATCATACTGATACTCTATCATTATATTCATATAATTATTGATCATTTGTGTTACATTTAATATTTTGTAGTCAGACCTCTTTTCAAGTACAAAACCTTGGGAAGAACCAAGGAACAGTGTGGTGGAGGAAAATGAAACATGTTCCCTTTCACAGTCTGCGGCCATCACGTATTCCTTATTCCAAGAAAAGAAGATGTCTTTGGTAAATGTTTTACTTTCAAGTTAGAGGGGATTTTAAGTTTATCTAAACATGTGTTTTATTAGCTTTTCAAATAGTAAAGTTGTGACTTGGGATAAGTTTATTCCAATCTTACAATGTTTTATATTGTTTCATATTATATTTAATTTTAAGCTAGAATGTCATTTTCTTTTTCTGCCAAGCCTACCTTTGTCAATTAGTGAAAACAACAAGTATACTTTGGCCATGGCTATTTTGTAGAGGTTGTATCAGAGGTACTATTAAACATAGAGCATAGGGATATATTAGAGCAGCCGTATTATAAGACTCTATTTTTTTTAATTGGGATTAATAATTTAAAAACTGTTAGCATATGTACTGATAAGAAATAATCTCCAAGATACGTTTAAGTAAAGAAAGGGAAGATGGAAAGCAGTATGAAAAACATAAATGTGTATGTGTATATATGCATGTGTATATGTGCATGTTTATATATGACATATTTTTGTGTATGTATACAAAAATGCATAGACTATCACTGGAAGGATGTCCAAGAAGCTAGAAATAAGTTACCAAAAAAAAAAAAAAAAAATCCCCCCCAAAAAACCCCCAACAAGACCCAGCTTGCTTTTCACTCTAGATCCTCTACTATTATTTTGTTTTTTTTAAACCATGCCTGATGGTCTTTGAAAAACATCTTAATTACTATGAAAAATGGCCACACTTAATGTTTCTTCACTGTTCTGGCCTCAATCCTTAAGGCTATTGAAGTTTTTTTTAATATATAAAATGAAGAGTATATCTTAGTGGAATAGGGACAGAATTAGGCTTCCAGCAAGGCTTAGCTAATTTGAATTCTTATTCTGTCATTAAATTGATTTGGAAAAGGCTATATGGTCCAGTGCCTGCTTTTCCTGTTCTCTGTGTGAATGAATGAATATAGCCTCTATTCATGAGGCTATATTATACTTCTTATTATGGTTAAAATCCAGTATAAATAAGAAAAATAGTCCATAGCTTGTCTTCATCACTTAATAGATGTTCTAATTAAACAGTCAAATTTCTAAAAGTAAAAGTACAAAAGCCATTACAGAAGAAACCAAATAATTCCATTGCACTATTTTTGAAGCAAATTACATGATAAATATAAATTTTAAGTTCAGTCTTATGAAAATAATAACTTCCATGTATGTGTTAAAAATATATGCTTATATATACACGTAATTTGACAATGTATATATATATGACCCTGTATATATATATATATACACACACACACACACACACACACACACATATATATATATGGTATAAATGAATATAGTACTAAGAAAATTTGGTATAGCCTCCAAATTTTTTGAATAAAGTACATTGTAATACTCAGCCATGATACATGGTTTCATGTATTATATATTCATGGTTAAAAATGTGGAGTGATATATTTCCATTGATATCTTTGGTATTATTTTGTTGTATATTATTGTGTAATATCATGTTATAATTATATGTTCCTCCCAGGGGTCTGAGAGGGACTGTGCCTGTTAACCACAAAATTAAACATGCCTAAGGACTAATTAATTGGGAGCAATAATACAATTAGTTCTAGGTAATTTGATGCCTGGTATCAAATAACCCTGATATTATGCACACATGGTGCATATTATGTAGTAGAAAAGGCTAGACATTTAATGAAAGTAACTTAAAACCTACCTTTGAAGGCTGAAAATATTGCTTTAAATGCTCTGTTCTATGGAAGTATCAACATTCACATAAATATAGTCCAAATTCAGACGTCCAAGATATATTAAAAGAGAGTATCATTAAATAATTTAGAGCTTAATATTTAAACTTTCTGAATGTTTAAAATAGTATTTTGTCTAATACACATCTTAAATGGGTTTGGAGCTACATTTGTTTAAAAAGCTACATAAATATTGAACACTGTCCTAAATTTAAAACAATTCATGTTAAGTTTAATGCTAGGTAAGAGATGACAGCCTTTGCTAAATTGTGGTTATTATATTATGAGTAGAGCCAATATGAAACACCCTGTTAAAATTTTCTCAAGAGCCTTTTATAGAATGCATCTGGAACTTTATATATCACTAAGCATTTTAGGATTTGTCTTCTTGGAAATTCACAGAACTAGAGTACCATGTGTCAGTTCAATTATATAGAATATTGGATTGTCATTTACTCTATTTTCAAAAGGCTGTGGCAGTTATTAGACTTGCACAGAATGATTAGTCTGTGGCACTAATAGGTTTTTAAAGTGACCAGAGAGGGATGATCCAGCTAAAGCTGGATGATTTTGTTTTATTCAGTATAGTGTGTATATAAAAGGTAGAACCTGTGGAGCTCTATAATGTGGGTAGTTTTAAAGAAATAGTAAAAATGAAATTTTTAAGTGAAGGTTCAGTGCATTGTTTATTTCTCAGTGAACATTTATTACCTGAAGGTTTTGGACATCTTATTTACATACGGTACAGTGCAAACTTTTAAAACCTCATGGTTGTTTTGCTCCTGTTTCTCTAGATAAGTTTAACTGAGGACAGGATTATGCCTCTCACAGCAGTTGGAATGCACTTAACCCAAGCAGTGAAAGCTGGCTGTCCACTTGATATGGAGCGAGCAGGCCTGACTCCAGAGGTTCAGAAGATTATTACTGATGTTATCCGAAACCCTCCCATCAACTCAGGTGATTGTTGACCCTAGTCTGCAGCCTTAATGACTTGAGTCATTGAACCCAGATGAAGTAAACAAGCCATCCACTAGTTATTTTCACTTTACCAACATTAACCCTTTATGCTACGATGGAAAACTTGCTTTTTTAATGCTTTTTATTGTTTTTGACATTCTTCCCATTATCAACTCAGAGGAAAGTCTGAATCTGAGAAATTCTTGTTTTCCTTTTCAGCTTTAGATTATGATTCACATCCCAAAACAGTGGGCTTTCATCCTTGTCTAATTTCTGTCTCACACCTTGAAGAAAAAATACATTTTTTTCCATATTCATTTCCCATAGCTCATTGACTTCTCAATTTTCCCTAAATTTTACAGATTTTCCTTGTGATAGGCCTCATGCACGGCATCTTTCTAACCAGTATAATCAGTGGTCTCAGTCGCCGTGGTGTTAAAGGGATGGTCCTAGGTCTCTGGGCTCCCTTGTAGAAAGAAGGGTTGTCACTTTGTTGCAGAACCTCAGCTGTGCTCATGAAGATTCAGCCCCTTTGCCTGCCCTGCAGGAATTTTTTAATTACCTACTTTTTACAGAATTGAAGATGAGGTACCTCAGAGGATTTTTTCCTTCATAAATGTACAAACTAGATGTGTTACAACTCAATAAATCTGATAAATATCTTCAAACTCTAAGGACAGAGCAGTAGGCATACAAAAAGCGTTATAAACTACAATACAAATACTTAAATTTTTATTAACTCAAATTCTTTCCCACTTGGGAACAACTAGGCATTTCCTCCCCAAAAATTTAGAAGTAAGGGAAATAAGATCACTCTCTGAAGGCACAATCAATACTATCCTAAATTGGTCAGAACAAAGATATTAAAAGACAGCATGGGGGCGCCTGGGTGGCTGAGTTCAACCAACTCTTGATTTTGGCTCAGGGTGTGATCTCAAGGTCCTGAGATCAAGCCCCACGGTTGGGCTTTCACCCTCAGCACAGAGTCTCCTTGAGATTCTTTCTCCCTCTCTTTTTGCCCCTCCCCCTGCTCATACTCTCTTTCTAAATAAATAAAATCTTTAAAATATATATATTAAAAAAAAGAGCATTAATTCTAGGCTTTAGGAAGACTTGACTGAGGTCTAAACAAAGAACACCTTCATCAGTTCCATTTGTCAACTGTAGAAGCAGTGGAAAAAAGAAAGAGGCAAGTCCTAGGCAATGGTCATCAAAATTATTCCCAGGGAACTAAAATTTTTCTTTTTTTCTTTTTTCTTAAAACGTTATTTATTCAAATTTCTTCCTTCCTTCCTTCCTTCCTTCCTTCCTTCCTTCCTTCCTTCCTTCCTTCCTTCCTTCCTTCCTTTTTCTTTCTTTCTTTCTTTCTTTCTTTCTTTCTTTCTTTCTTTCTTTCTTTCTTTCTTTCTTTTTTTTTCTTTCTTTTCTTTTCTTTTCTTTTTTTTCTTTTCTTTTCTTTTCTTTTCTTTCTTTTCTTTTTTTTCTTTCTTTTGAATAATCTCTCTGCTCAATCTCTCTGTGGGGCTCAAATTTACAACTCAAGAGTCCCATGCTCTCCTAACTCAGCCAGCCAGGCGCCCACAAATTTTTTCTTTTTATTAACCATATTAAAATTGTACTGCTAATTATTTAAAAGAAAGAATATACAATTTCTAATCCTGACCAACTACTTCAAGTATCCTAAGGGCCTGTTGTTAAGTTACGCCAAGGTCTTATCTGAGGAAAACACTTCAACTAATTCTGCTTCTATATCACTTCCTCACTTCCTGGTTATAATTTGATTTCTAATATAGATCTGTCTACAGGGAAAGAATGCACTAGTCATGCTAACCTGGATACTTCTCTATGTGATAACTGTAAATTCATAATTGTAAATCAGTGAATTGATAGTTTATGAACATGGTTAAGGTACGTCTGTTAAACTTAAATTAGATTTCTAAATCTGAAAACCTTTAGGCCATCTGGACTGTGTTAAAACATCCAAAGTAACTTAGGTGTGAGTCCTCTTTACGTATGTGTAAATACAGAACTTAAAGTCTGTCTTTTGATGAGCTGTTGGATAGTAGGCAGTATTCTCTGAAAAAGTTGGGGAAGCTCCCCCTACCCCCCAACCATTGACAATTGTGTTTGCTATTGTTGGCTGCTTTCCTTAAATCCTGAAGATTGATGGATGTGTTAGCCTAGTCAGTAAGAGCAAAGGCTCTGGTAACAGCTGATTTATTTTGATATAGGCTGTACCATTTCCAAGTTCTATGACCTTGGGCAAATTGCCCAATCTCCCCCACGCTTCAGTTTCTTTATCTCTAAAACAGGACAGGATAATATTGCTTCTTAGAAAATTGTGAGAAATAATTGGATACTGAACAGAATGCTCTGGCACTGGTAAGTATTTTATAGATGGTGGTGGTGGCAGTGATGGTGATTATAATGTTGATGATGAGTGAAGAAGTAAGTGGTAAGATCTTAGTGCTTCTTAAAAATACCCTCTAGGGGTACTTGGGTGGCTCAGTTGATTAAGCACCTGCCTTCAGCTCAGGTCATGATCTCAGGGTCCTGGGATTGAGCCCTGCATCTCGGCTCCTTGCTCAGCAGGGAGCCTGCTTCTCCCTCCCCTCTGTCTGTTGCTCCCTCTCCCTCTGTCTGCCCGCTCCCTCTGCTTGTGATCTTTCTTTCTCTGTCAAATAAATAAAATGTTTAAATCTAAATATGATTACTTTTATACTCTACTCTTTTTAGTAGCTAATGAAGAAAATAGGAAATTAATAAATAAGTATACAAGAAGAGAGGTTTCAAAACAACTTTATAGAGCCTTAGAACTTTAATAATTCAGGCTTGTTATAAATATTTTTTTCCAAGAACTGAAGAATTCTTGGGAAAATATTCTTGAGTAACATAACATCGATGTTCTAATTTCAGTTCATTATTGGCAAGAGGAAATTATGGAGGAAAATATAAGGTTCTATTATTTAGTCAATTATTAACAATCTATTTTATTTGACCATGGTGAGGAATCCAAATGTTGCTAAGTTGCTTTCCAAATCATATAGTTGTAAAGTTATAGGATTTTAGATTTGAAAAGGAAATTGGAAATCATTAAATTTTCACTTTCCTAATCCTACCCTGTTTCAGAGATAGGAATTTGAGGCCAAGAGAGTTACAGATTCTGTTAATATCATGTGAAGATTAATGACTAAGCAAGTTTTTCTTTTAACTATACCACGTTAAAGTGTACTGCCAACTGTTTAAAGAAAGAAATATGCAAGTGCTTTCTTGACTTAAGATTTTATTTACTTATTTATTTAGAGAATGAAAGAGAGAGAATGAGAGAGAAAGTGTACAAACGAGCCAGGGGTAGGGGTGGGGGGTGGGGGGAGGCAGAGGATGAGAAAGAATTCCTAGCAGATTCCTAACTGAGGGGGAAGCCCAAGGCAGAGCTCAATCCCAGGACCCTGAGCTCATGATCTGAGCTGAAAATCAAGAGTTGGTCAGGCGCCCCAAAATATGCAGTTTCTAATCCTGATGTAGGATTTGGGTATATAAACCATTAATTGATGAGTAAAATATACTTAATTATATTCAGTTTAACATATTTTTATGTATAGTGCCTTTAATATTCTCTATCTATAGTCTTCCTACATTCTGAGTTCAGCAATTTTAATTTCTGATGTTAGACAACTTTTAAAATTAAGAAATATTGAAGTCAAACAATATATAAACATCAGTATAAAATTGCGCAGCCTTGATACAACAAATATCAGAGACAAGAGAAGCATCTGTAATCATTAGTGACTAAAACATTATTTAAAACATTTATCTTTACCATTATATACTGAAAATAGCAAATTAATTTTCATTTAGAGATAAGTACTAAGTTGAAAGAAGGGAGAACACTTTAAAAAATACTTATTAAATACTTAATTCATTTTTTCTGTCAATATACTGTATGTAGGTTGTTTATATAATATGAAAAATATATATTATTGTAGTTCTCTTCCAAAGCCAAAATTGAGAAAGTTAAGATTATAAGAACTATGAGCTCTAAATTTTATTTCTTTAGATTGTATATTTATAGTATGTAAGATTACATTTATTGATGTGAAATTTTAATTTTGAGTTCTTGTTTTTCCTTGATAAAATACTATTTGTTCTCCTATTTGAGAAAAATTGTTGAGTTACAAATTTATAATAAGAAATGAAGATATACTTAGTACATTAATGATTCAAATATGGCATTTTCATTTTCTTATTCAATTTTGACCATATCACATAATTTGGTGTTTTAATGAATAAATTTGATTTAAATTTTGCAAGATTCTGAAATGGGAATTTTTTGTTTTGTTATGGCATAATCTTATACCTAAAAATAGGTATTTGTGAATTGAGCAATCATATGTAATATTTTCATGCTGTCTTATTTGCTAAGTAGGTTTTGTCCTTATAATTTATTATTTAAAGGAATTCTATAACTTTTTAATCCTTTAGTTTATCCATGTTTATATAATTTTAAGCTTCTTTTATGGAGTTGAAATTCTAACTATGCTTAATGATAAATTAAGCAAGGCATTTAATGAGGTGTCTGGGTAATATTTTGAATACTTTCATTCTTCCATTTTTATGTGCATGTAACTAGAAAATTAAGGGTGGCTTCCAAGGGACCTGCCACAAAAATAGGATTTATATGATCTCTTTTAAAGCACTGAAGGAAAATAAATAAATAAATAAATAAAGCACTGAAGGAGTGCAGCCAGTCTTCATTATTCTCTAATAGAAATTTTCGGTGCTTACTTGACTGGAAAGTTAGGACAGGATAAGATACATCTTTAATGCTAGATGCCCCCTTTTTGCATATGTATATTGTAGGATGACTTTAAGATAAAAATATAGAGGGTACTTACAGAAATGTATAAGTGAATACATGGATTTTCTAATTATATCTAGAAATTATATTCAAATTATGTACAATAACTTTGTACATTTATTAAATTATTAACAGTGGTTTAAAGCCATAAGCAAATGTTACCTATCATAATTCCATGAAAAGAAGACATCCTAATTTTAGGAACAGATTGTTTCAATGGAATCAAATATTTCATTTTTCCTTTCAAAATAATTCATTGAACCCATGATGCTATAATAGCTCAAGATTATTGAACTATGTTTCCAAAAAATTGGCTTGTAAAATTTACATTTACAGTATAATGAAATCAAGGATATATAGTTTATTTATCCAGTGTCTAAATACCTATAGAAGAAAACGAATTTATTATAATATAGTTGTGTAGTTGCTAGAGTACAGGAAAATTTGTATGTTTTTTTCTAGAGCATTATCCAAAAAGAAATATGATATAAACCATATATGTAATTTTATTTTATCTTTAAATTAAAACAAATTTCTTAATTGAAATATAGTTGGCACACATGTTACAATTATTTTGAGATGTACAGCATAGAGATTCAAGAAGTCTACATGTTACCCAGAGTATGCAATTTAAAATTTTCTAGTAGCCACATTAAAAAAGTAAAAAAAAAAAAAAAAAAAAAAGGGTTGCCTGGGTGGCTCAGTTGGTTAAGTGTCCCACTCTTGGTTTCTGCACAGGTCATGATCTCAGGGTTCTAAGATTGAGCCCATGCTGGACTCCTTGCTTAGCTTGGAGTCTGCTTGAGATTGTCTCTCCCCCTCACCCTCTGCCTGTATCCCACTCATGTGCACGCATATGCATGCTCTCTCTCCTTAAATAATTAAAAAACTAAAAAACAAAGTAAAAATGTAAATTAAAAAAATGAAAATAAACAGATATGATTAATTCTAATGATATATTTAATTAACCCAGTATATTAAAACTGTTATTTCAACATAATCAGTGTAAAATTATTAATGAGATCTTTTGTGTATTTTTTTGTACTAAGCCTTTAAAATCAGGTATGTATTTTACACTTACAGCATATCTCAATTCTTATGCTAAATTTTAATTGAAAATATTTGATTGGTATTTAGCTTTTGTAAAATTTACAATTGAATAAAGTAAATGAAGATTTTCAGTGTGTTCCAAACACACTTAAAATTTTTTTCAATAACTGAATCAAGTATCAGGTTTTAAATTTAATTTTACATTAATTAGGATTACTTAAAATTGAGTTCCTTTGCCATACTAGCTACATTTCAGGTGCTCAGTACATGTGATTAGTGCTTATTGTATCAGATAGCACAATTATAGAGGCGCCTGGGTGGCTCAGTGGTGGAGGGCCTGCCTTTGGCTTAGGTCCTGATACCAGGGTCCTGGGATCGAGTTCCGCATCAGGTTCCCCACAGTGGGCCTGCTTCTCCCTCAGCCTATGTCCCTGCCTCTCTCTCTGTGTCTCTCCTGAATAAATAAATAAAATCTTAAAAAAAAAAAAGCACAATTATAGAGGAAATTTTGGCAATACCTGCCAAAACGTAAAATGTATTTAGTCAGAAATCCCACTTCTAAGAATCTAGAAATATCGCAAAATATGTGTAATATGTTCTTTGGAACATTTTGTTGTCAAAGAAAAATTGAAGACAAAAGAAAGGGAACTGTAAGTTTCGATAGACACATAAAAAAGAAGACACAATGAAGAAATTAATGAAGTAGTAAAATTAGCTAAATTTCTATGGTATTTGGCTGGTATAATGACTGAAGGACAAATAGAATTTTGGTTGGTTGATAGATAGGATAGTCATATTGCTAATTTTATTACATTTAGAGGTAATCTTTTCAAGATTTTGATTAGAATCAGTTTTGCATCTTAATACTTTAAAGTCACAAAAAGTAAAAGCTAAATAGTTAGATACCTCATGATCCTAGTTTCTATTAGCTGTGTAACCTTCTCTTGCTGGCATTTGTTTTTTTTAAAGATTTTATTTATTTGACAGCCCATGAGAGAGCACAGGCAAGGGAAGGGGCAAAGTGAGAAGCAGGCTTCTCGCTGAGATCTCAGGACCCTGGGATCATGACTGGAGCCAAAGACCGACACTTAATTTACTGAGCCACCCAGACACCTATTTTTGTTTTGTCTTGTTGTTTTGTTTTTAACTGCAAGGTCTTTTTTGAAATTCAGGAGTAGCAAGATAAGATCTTTGGAAGAAAGGAGAATATAAACCTAGAAAACTAGAATAATTGAAAGACCACCCTTTCAAGGTGGCATTTAAAAATACTTAGATTCTGATTATCAATTTGAATTGGGTGTCAGAAATGTTTGATACCAGTTTTATAATAGATTTTAAGCTGCTTAGTTTTATGATACTCTAGAGCATTCCAGATGAATGTGATGTTGGAAATGTTTGAAAATTAAGTAGTGGTCTGTAGGAGATTGCTAAATAATTTGTAAAAGGTGTGAAGATACACAGTCTGAATCAGTTATGTTAGTTACAAAAATTCAAAATTCCTTGACTGTGAAAATAAGAGGTTTCTTTCCCAGAAAACTCATTTAGACAATATGCATTTTAAATAATTGATATGTTTTGTTATATTATAATATCCATTGAAAGGATCTTTTAAAAATTAGCATCTTATTTACAAGTGTGATTAGCTTCTATTATAAGAATAAGTTCTATTCAGAAAATAATTGTAATAAATATTTAGGATTTGAAGCATAATTAGAAACAATAAAAAAAAAGCATAATTTAGAAACAATTCTGTGAAGGGTGGTTTTTGGTTCTCAGGGCACCTCACAGAAAGCAGTTTGAAACATAATTTATGCCAAGTCAATGGCACTGACCTGACTTTAAGTCTTGGAGGCTAAGGCTGCAGGTGGTGCAGGGGTGGGGGGCTGGGGGGAATAATGCTTTACTTAATTTCTGTTTGTAGGGCTCTAGGCATTTGGAAGAGGGACATTTTCTTTGCACACCTTCCTTTCTACAAAATATTTCACTATTTCTAGTTCATAGGTTTACTAAAATGTTCTCTGTAATTTATTTTTAAATCATATTTTTTTCATCCTTTACAGATATAAATAAAATTAAACTAATTAGAAAGCTGGTTCCTGAAAACATTGACACGTACCTTATCCACATGGTAATTGAGATCCTGGAAAAAGACTCTGACAACAGACTGTTGTCAGACGGGCTTTCATGTGCTTCCAACAGAAAGAGATATTTCCCCAATTCTGAAGAGAACTGTTCAAGTTCTAAAAGAAGTAGGGAAGAAGTAGGCACTAATACCAAGGTATTAATTATTTGTAGAATTTTCATGCATTGTCTGTGGTTCAAGTTACATATTCTAATACTAAAATGCTGTAGTTTTTAAACTTATAAATTCTAATACAAGGTTACTTTTTAAAATCTGTGCTCTATTTCCTTTGTTTTTTCATAAACCTTATCAGAGAAGTGATTTTTTTTTTTTTTTTAAATAACAGTGAAAGGGAAATGTAGTCCATCTATTTAGCTTTTTGTGTGGAATGTCAACTTAAATTTTACCTCTAACACCTACTGATTAAATATATAGCCTGGGTATTCTTTTTCTTTCATAGACATAGTTAATATTGGCTTTGAGCATATGGCAGTTTATGTAGTTTATGAAAATGAAAACAAATTCTATTATAAATACCCCCCAAAACTAATTTGTCAAATTCTGTACTTCAGTTAGATTTGTGTATGGACATATCCTAGATAACCTAATGAAATTTGATTAATTAGAATTCCTTACATTATTTAGACAATTGAAGTAGCTGTGAGAAGGATATTAAAGAAAATATATGTCGAGTGAAAGTAGTGAATTTGTCTTCTATTCCCAGCCTTTTATTTCGGAAATCTGTATCAGGTGCCTAAAGCCTTGTTTTGTGTGTCTGTGGGGGGGTAACCAATTTTACCTGTCAGTAAAGGAAAAAATGAAACTTGTTATTTTTTCCTGATTATTGATGTACATTTACTTGAAATATTATTTTAATCACATTAGCATTTGGCTTTTCCCTTATTGAAATAACATCAGATGCCAAAAACAGAGTAGGGAGATTTGGGGGTAGAAGTCATGCTGAGCCTACCAGATTTAGCCCTTTTGCCTCCCCATTTAGAGGAACAAGGATATTGGGGCTAGGACGTAGATTAAGAGATTAGTGACCCAGCCAAAGTATTTTTCTTTTATCTGCCTCCCAAATATAGAAAGCTGCTCTGGAACCTGTAGAGTCTGTTGGAAGTTAGATTTCAGATTTTTCCTGTGAACATTCATCTTTTCTACTAACCTGGATTGTATCTCGTAGTCTGTTTCATTGGATGATTATGAGGCTTCTGATAAAGAATTATGTCAAAACAAATTCTTTCTTTTTTTTTTTAACAATTAGCTTTTTTTTTTTAATTTTTATTTATTTATGATAGTCACACAGAGAGAGAGAGAGAGAGAGGCAGAGACATAGGCAGAGGGAGAAGCAGGCTCCATGCACTGGGAGCCCAACGTGGGATTCGATCCCGGGTCTCCAGGATCACGCCCTGGGCCAAAGGCAGGCGCTAAACCGCTGCGCCACCCAGGGATCCCAAAACAAATTCTTTTTATTTGTTGATGCATTGTTAGTTTTATATCTGTTATGATTACTATTAAGATAGAAGCTCAATCATGTGTTTACTGAAGAAAGATTCTGTCTTGATATTGGTAGTTCTGATTCAAAATATCCAGGTACACAGTGGATTCTTTAAGTACATCTTTTTTTTTTAAATTTCTGCAAAGTCTTCCTAAATTTTACTTTTTAGTATTTGTCCCATTGCTTTGTATTTCTTCTTCAGGGACTTCTATTATTTCTGTGTTGGATCTTATTTGCCTAACTGCAATATTTGTCACTTTCCATGAATTCTTTCTAGTTCTTCATTTCTCTTTAATTTAAAAATTTCTTCTTCATCTTCTTTTTTCAGCTTTTGTTTCTTGGGCAGAAGCTATTATGTTGTTATGTTACATAGTTTAGTATTCACTTCTATGCAGTTTTTCTTTTGCTTCTAATTCTTAACTGAACTTTTCTCCTCCATTTTGAATTTTTCTGAATTTGATTTATGATGTTCTTTCATGTTTTGAATAATTTTCTAAATGCTTTTCAACTTATTTTGGGAGATTACAGTTTTACTCGTATCTTAGCAAGTCCTCTGATGTCACATTTGACCTTAATACTTTCCTGTAGTTCATTTTCATATGAAATTAGTTTTCCTGTGCTTTCAAAAGAAAGCATGGTTCAAGGTTATTTTTCCTAAATTTACAGAGCTCTCTCTTCTGTTATTTTGTGTAATTTTTCAAAATATGGGCACTAGGTTTATGAGATGCACTCCTCTTCCATTCTTCCTTTTGTCTCTGGTTTACTTGAACTGCTTGATTTGGTTTTGCCCCAGCAGTTCTCCCAGAAGGCAGCATTAGTTGGTCAGGAGCATTCACAGGAACCAGTCGGTTTAGCCACTGAAGACACCACTGTAGACTCCTATAGTCACTTACTATTGGATTGGGCAGGAGCCCTCCCATTTTCAGATGCTGTTTTCACATTAATCCACCATGGTTTCTGATGTCAACCTGTGGGCTACTTTAGGGTTCTGTTCTTACCTCACTGCTTGCCTCTGTTTTCTCAGTACGTGAGTAAGTACTGTACAGGTCTTATGCCTGTTGGTGGTTTGTCCTCACATGCTTATAGTTTGGATTTCTTTGGCATACATTTACACTTAGTTTCATTGTAAATGTAGATGATGAATTTTGGGTTTTGCTGTCAATTCTGTTTTAATGGTGGGCTTCAGAGAGATTTAAGAACTATGCTGCTGTTTTCACTATCTTTCCAGAACCCTCTCCCCCAAATCGCTTTTTTCCTCATTTTTAACTGCTTAAGAAAGAATGCATGTGATATTTCCTGCCCTCCCACTAAGTTTCATTATAAATTAAGATATGCAGTATTATTCAAAAACTGCTTTTGAGATCAGGAAAAAATGCCTTATGACTATTATTATAATTATTGTTAAATTCAGTACTTCAGAATAATTAGAATTTTCTTAAGCTTTGCTTTTTTAGGCATAGTTTTTGATTTGTGTTGTTTGCTAAGAAAATAGTGTGTGCTCTAACTATTTTGTATTCTATAATAATGTTAAAGGTTGATGGAAAACATCCTTACGATTTTTCATTGAAAGATGAAAGTCACAAAAATTCCCTAAGACTAACGTCTTGGAATCAACCAACCAGCGATTCAGAAACAGATTTATTTACAGATTCTCACCCACAGGTAAAATTAAAATAATAAAGTAGTTTTCATGATAAGTACATCCAACTTGGTAACAACTATGTTTAGATTTGTCTTAGTTTAGATGAAATTAAATGTGAATATAACATACATATTTCTCTTTTTGCTTACATGTGTATGTGCACATATTCTCAACAAATGAGTTAATGTTTTGTATTGTCAACTTAATGGTAATATTTATTAATAGAATTTGGGGTATCAAAAGGATATAAAAATTTTATCATGATTGCCTGGAAAATCTTTAAAGATTTATTTATTTGAGAGAGAGAGAAAGAACAAAGGGAGAGTGAGAGGGAGAAAGACTCCCTGCTGAGCAGAGAGCCTGATGGGGAGCTCCATCCCAGGACCCTGAGATCATGACCTGAGCTGAATAACTGACTGACTGATCCACCTAGGCACCCTGATTGCTGGGAATTTTCGTGGTCTGCTGATGGAGGAAGTAGTCACTGGAAGGTGGTATTTCTGTTAGGTGACTCAGTTCTCATAATTAAAGTCTCTCTAGATACTTGAGACTCAAAAGATACACTCAGTGTAAGTAAGCATTTTCCCTCTTTGTCAATGAAACAAGATCATTAGTATAATTGAATGGTAAATACTGAAGATCATGCTTCGTAGAAATATTATAGAAGATAAGACACTTAAAAAAAAAAAGAAGATAAGACACTTAAATGATAATAGCTACAAATTAATGAGTGCCAAGAATAAATCAGAATGTGTTTTGATATTTTGCATATATCCTCATTTGACCCTGCAGGTAATCCAGTGATGTGATGTACTGTTATTCTCATTTTCTGTGTGAAGAAACTGAGGCTGAAATAATATTCAAAAAGCCATACCTTTAGCAAATGACTCAGAACTCAAACCTAGTTCTGTCTTGTTTGGCAGTCTTGTGGTACTCAGCTACAAGACAGGGTTTTTTCCTCTGCTGTTTCCTGTTCAGATATCATGCTCTGTTTTGGTTTTTGGTTTTGTTATCATTTTAACTGATTTCCCTCAAATGTACCTAGGCATTCAGACTCTAATCACAAGCAACTATAGGCTACAATGGATTGTGATAATAGCTATTACGGGAAGGATAAATATTTCTGGACCAATTTTATCTCTGCCCAATTGCCTTTTGTCTGTACCATTATATATCCCTAGTATGTATTATTTTTGAGTCCAATATTGTGTCATACAGTGTATATAAATCTAATCTGTTCTCTTGGACTTCTCTGTGAAGAAATTTGCTATCCTTAGCCTGTTTTTTTTTTTTTTTTGGCTTTTGCTAAAGTGTGAGTAGCTCTTTCTTCATTGGATTTCTTTAATTAAACTGAAATAGCTAGTAGTTTTGTTTTTCTTTTTAACCTTTTCTAATTTTTTTTTTAAAGGTTTTATTCATTTATTCACAGAGAGAGGCAGAGACATAGGCAGTGGGAGAAGCAGGCTCCCTACTGGGAGCCTGTTTTGGGACTCCATCCCAAGACCCTGGGATCATGCTCTGAGCCAAAGGCAGACACTTAACCACTGAGCCACCCAGGCACCCTTTTTTCACCTTTTCTAAATATAAGGTTGTACAATTTTCTGCTTAAGATCTTTAATTTTTTTCCCCACTCTTAAATATTTTGAAACTATTTTTAAATGTAGAAAACATAATAAAACATAGCAAATAATTGATGAACAATATATAGAGTTTTCATTCTTGAGATTGAATAAATTATGCTTTTTACCTTAGCTAACAGACACAATATAACTTAGATGAGGTCACCTTATCATAAAGTCCTTCAGATAGTTCCAGTAACTAAATTAACTGCTGGATTCTAAGGTGTACTTGGTTAGAATGATTTGTCTGTCATGTTAGTTTGAAGCTCTTATGATCAAACTGAGGTAACACTAATTAATACCATTTTAGGCTTATGGAAATTAACTCAAAATTCTGTTTATCTTTTTCAAGTGCAAATCATATAATACACAACCACTGCCTTTGGGTTCTTAAGGTTTTTTTTGTTATTGTCTTTTTTTTTTTTTTTCGGACTTTTAACTTAGGATCCTGAGGCTGTATTTGGTGCATATATCCCCTAAAATTGTGCAGAGTATTATACATTTTGAAATGGATCTCCAGTTTTTAGCAGATTCTGAAAACAGCCTTTGAGACAAAAACCAAAATTTTTTTCATTTATTCAGTGAATGCTTTTTGAGTACCTGTTATGTCCCAGCAACTCTGCAAGGTACTGGTAGTGTTTGAGCTACCTTGCTAGTCTGTTAGCTGTTGGAGACACAGAAGTTACATGCTTTCTCAAATGCCTAATAATGATTCTGTGTGTGTCTCTGTGTCTGTGTATGTGCGTGTGTGTGTGCCCAAGCAGATGCCTTCCTCAGAACATTAAATTACCCGTATTGGCACAAATCAAATACACATGAGACATAAATCTGAAATAATATCTAGTTCTTTCCTTCTCAAATGAGTGTGTACACCCAAGTGCCTAAGAACAGATTACAAGATGGCAGGGGATTGCCTAAAGAAATGATATAGCAGTTTTTTTTCTATTTATTTACCTTTTGATCCAGAAGTAAATTCTGTGGCTCTTAAAATTTAACTTTATTCAGCAAGGGAAGGATGGTAGGTGTATATTCAGTAACCTATGTTACTTTTACAGTTGATGTACATTTTCAACATTGCAAATATTTCTTTTTCTGTTTCTTTCCTATAGACTTCATCTATAACCTCCAAGAGAAAATTACCTAAGTGGTTTGCCAAAGACACTGAGACTTTAGCTGACACCAGCAGGAAATCAGCAGCCAAAGCACAAAAGAAAGGTCTTTTTAGTTAAACTGGCAGTTGCCAGAGGAATTGTGTACGTCTTACTGTACTATAAGATGGGAGCTGTGTTTCATTTCTGAAAATAGTGACGACCAGTGCTTCAGTTTACAAATTATTCTAATCTCAAAAGTAAAACTCACCTATTTGTTGAACAGCTGGCATCTTATAACAGCTTTGTACAGTTACTAAAGTTGAGTCTCTGAGAGCCTGAGTGAGTACATTATAGAATAGAATAATAAATTAGTCTCGTTTAAGATGGCTTTAAGAAACTGTGTTTCTGCTCTGTTTTCTAATCTCTTTATTTATTTCAACAGTAAGTTTGGAAAACTTAAGGGGTGCTGATTTGATATAAACAGCAGATTGGTAGTTGTATGATGATTATGTGTGTGATAGAAAATCTTCATATATTATCAGAATTCTTTCTTATAAATGAAGGAAGCATAGTTATTCTACAAATTGTCCTTACTATCTTTACAAGAAGCTCTTACACACATTGATAAATGGTAATAGTGGACCAGACCATTGGAAATGAAACCGTTTGGGTTCCATGCAAAGAGGGAAAAATAATATAATAAAGGAGACCAACTGCACTAGGCAACTATGCACTTTGTATTTTATATGCTATTTCTATTATTTTTCAAATAATAAATTCCTTCATACTGAATATTACAAAGATATAGATATATATATATATATATATATATGTATTTCTTAAACATTTATTTACTTAGTTACCTTGAGCACTTTTAGTTTTTGAGGATGTTGGAATTTGATTCTAATACTTTTTGATGTAGCACATTCGACTTCACTATCCAACCTGTACTCTTATACTGAGTTTGGCAAACCATAGTTAATATAACTTTAACAAGTTCACCAAATGGCCTTTTGTAACTAAAAATAATTGTTAATAAAGAAGAAATATTATAGAAGAATTAGAAAATCTGGGGAGATGAAAAAAAAAATCACTGGTAGATAATCAATCAGTTAACCCCTTTCTTTGTGTGTCCTGCTAAACCTCTATAATCACTGCTTTTCTAAGTTTGATACATGAATAATACATTAATGTATTTTCTTTGTAAAACATTTAAAACACAAAAGTTCCCTGTAGTCCCATTTTCCTACATGTCATTACCAAACCATTTTCCAGAAGGCAGCTCCTATTAAATATGTGACTTATAGTTCTCTAGTCATTCCTTAATGCATTTACATGCCTTTGCATATATATCTATATACACATTCTTATTTTTTTAAGTGAATTAGATCTGCAACAAACTCTTTTCACTTAATAGGTCATGAAGAACTTTTCATGTCAGTATATATCAGGCTATCTTACTGTTTTTTGTAGCTACCTACCATTCTATATGGTGAATACTATATACAATTACTTTCCTATTGGTCATTTTTTTCTATTTTAGATTATTTCTAGAAGTAGGATTAGAGAGTCAAATTTATATTTCACTTGAATATATTAGGAACTTTTTTTTCTGTATCATTGTTTTCTCTAGAATCTTTTTCTTTGGCTTTTTATGGTACAGTGATTCTTAAAACTGTGATCTGCAGACTTTAAGGAGTTTTTGAGACTCTTTCAGGAGACTCTGTAAAGGCAAAACTATTTTCATGATACCAAGATGTTATTTGCCTTCTGTCCTATGTCATTTGCACCAAGGGTGCACAGCAGTTGTGAGCAAAACCACTGGTGGTACTTAAGTACAAATCAAGGCAATGACATCAAATTATTGCTTTTATTAATTCTCAGTCCTCAAACACTTTTCAATCTTCTATGTGTTGGAATGGCAAATATGTGTAAAATCACTTCTTTGTACCAAAATAGGATGGTTGTCTTCAGAAAAAGCACTTGTTTGTTTGAATTGTGAATTGAGTTAGTTCTTTTTCTATGGAATTTTTTACTGAAAAGAATGACTGATAGAAAACTATGACTAGTTATTCAGACTTGAGCATTTGGTGGACATTTTCTCAAAATTGAATGAAGCCATCCTATCACTTCAAGGAAAACTGATGAGTATTTGTTTCCAATGATAAAATTTGAGATTTCTGGCAGAATTTATAGTTTTGGAAATCTTGTGTCTGGTATCAGTTTAACAGCTTCCCATAACATAAAGACTTTCCTAATGAGATGTTATTCCTACAATTAACAAAAAAATTTTTTTGACATTTTATGGTAATTTTTGTCAACATTTAGAAGATCTGTACAACTCAATGAACTATTTTTGGATGACTAATACATGATCTTATAAAATCATGCATGGGTAAAAAATTCATTCAAACCACACAGTGGTCCAGTGGATTTTAATGTAGCAGAATATGAAAATATTCATTCATATGTGGTTTCAGATTACACACTGCAACCAGTCTTTAAAAAATTACAGGTGTCCACCTTTGGTATAGTTCCAAAGAAAAGTGTCTACAATTTTCTAGAAAAGCTATTAAAATACTCCTCCCTTTTCCAGCTACATACCTGTTTATGGCCACATTTTCTTCATATACATCAACCAAAGGAATGCATATTGAATGTATAAGTAGATTGAATGTAGAAGCAGATCTGAGAATCCAGCCACTTCTGTTAAGCCAGACATTGCCATTCTTCTCACTGTTTTGTGGGGGATATTTTATAAAATGTGTTTATATTATCATGTAATGGATTTACTACTGCTTTTTAAATCAAAATTAATAAACATTTCTTAAACATTTATCAGGTTTAATTTCTAAAATGGTAAATATTGATAGATGCAATCCACATCAACAAAAGCTCTTTTTGGTCCTCAATAATCTTTAAGAATACAAAGGAGTTTTGAGACATAGGAGACTGAGAACTGCTGACACAGTGTTTTATTATATAGACATACTATGAATTATTTAGCTGATTTCCTGTTGTTGCATGTTAAATCACATCCAGTTTTTCTGCTCTTTTTAAAGCACTGCTTTGAACATTCTTGAAATGAAATATGGTATAGTTTCATGCCAAATACCTAGCCAGAGGTAGAGAATTACTTTTTTTTTTGTCTTAATTATCATCTGTATGGACTTTAGGCCTTTCAGCATACATGACTCTTAATTTATGTTTGAGTTTGCTTCCAAGGAGAAAAATTACAACTTGAATATGGGATTAGCACCTATGACCTCATCTAAGCTGGTCTTTGGCAACACTGTATCTGGCTAAGGTATTCTAATGAGAGTGAATCTCGGGACTTTTTTTTTTTTTTAAAGATTTTATTTATTTATTCATGATAGTCACACAGAGAGAGACAGAGAGGCAGAGACACAGGCAGAGGGAGAAGCAGGCTCCATGCAGGGAGCCCGACGTGGGATGCGATCCCGGGTCTCCAGGATCGCGCCCCGGGCCAAAGGCAGGCGCCAAACTGCTGCACCATGGAGATGCTGGAATAAATTTTTTTCGTTTCCCCTGCTGATACTATTGAGGAAGCATGGACCTTGAGAGTGTTGGGGCAATTTTAGGATCTTGAGGAATCATTGTTTAGTGAAACTGACGCTGAGGTAGGCAGAGTAGAAACATGGCATGAAAATCAGGTTATTGGTGACATTGTCAGGCTATTCATTCATGCCTTTTCTGAATAAGACCTATCTTTGAATATTTCATACACACGGGGCTTTAAGTTCCCTTTACTTAGGTTAGACCTGTTTAAATAAGGAGCTTTGTGTTCATTTTTAGTTTCCAGTTTTGTGTACTTGTCACCAAAGTACAGTCATGTAATTGACAGACCCTGCCCCAATATATACAGCAGATACAAAGTTTTTTTGGTGAAGGATATGGAAGCTTCTAGAGATAGTTCCACAAAGTAAATGAGGAAGCAGTATGCTCCTTAATGGAGGGACAGGCCTCCTAAATCTACAGGCTCCCTATTTCACATGCCTTTTGTCTGGAGTTTCTATATTCTCCTGCTCTCCCCACCCCGCCCTGCTCCTTACCACTCCCCTACCACCGGAGCACGCTCCCTACCACTCCCCTACCACCAGGGCATGTGCCCTACCACTCCCCACCCTGCTCTGCTCCTTACCACTCCCCTACCACTCCCCTCCTCTACCTAACCAGGGCATCTCCCTACCGCTCAACCCCAGAGCAAGTTGAGGAGGCGCTACTCGGTTCACCTGCCGGATCACCAGGTGCAAGTGTCTGGTATCAAATGCCTCAGTATAGCACAGAGTACTGACTGAGAACTGATGAACTGGACTTTAATTTCCTCAGTGTATCATCATTCTTCAGCCGTGTCAGGCTTCAAATTTGCCTCAGGTTCATTCTTAAAGACAAGGGGTTTCTTTTAGGGTATTTGTCTTATGCTATCTCCTCCACAAAGTATTAACTATGATCTCTTGTGTTGTCTTTTGGAACTCTGACCATGGAGTCAGACAACGCACTGACAGTTATTTGGAATTAAAACAAAACAAAACACAACCTTGTGATCCTATCAGATGGTTAGAATAACAACAGAATAAAGGATTCTTCTGTTCAGAGATGTTGCAATAGAAGTAACTAAGAACATGAAAGATCCAATGGCATGACTATACAGTCATGTTAGAGCCAACTAGACATTTATCTGTCTTATGGGAAGCAAGGAAATGCAAAACCAACCAAAGCACCGAAGTACATTCACTACAGTCGTGAGGGGAGCTGCAAACTTCAGGATTTCAGCTACCTGGAAAGGTGCTACATATTTTTTCTTGGGAAGACAATAAAAAAATCATTTGGGATAATGTACAGATTTCCTTACTAGGTAAATGTGTTTTAAGCCTTAGAAGAAATTAGAAATGAGCAGAATATGAAGTAAATTAAACCTTTGGTAGTAATATTTTAGGGTTGAGGAATAATAGGTCTGTATTTGACAAGCATTTGAAATACTTGGGATAATTTAGTTTTTAGAGTAACAGATTATTCTTGTGGCATCATTTAAAAATGTATCATTGAAAAATTAGTATATGCTCTTTCTTTTAAAGCTGAAATCCTACCAAGTTTGAAACATTGGAATATTTAATAAGTATTAAAAAACGTGTTATTGCATAAGAATCTATCACCAACAAATTTCACTTGTGAGAGAAAGAAAAAAGATCTAACATTGTGCTTACTACTAATAAGGTTAATATTAATATTAGTATCCATTAAACCTGGAGCTTTCATTATTTTTCAGAAAATTCATGAAATTTCAGCCTTACATCCAGCTTCATTTTCTCACTCAATTTAATAGGATTATTGAGAAGTGTGTGCTCATTTAATTTAATACTTCTTCATTCAGTAAACGTTTGCATTCAAAGACTGCAAGACAATAAGCTGGCCTCATAAAGAAGGAACAAATAGAAGAAAACACAACATACACAACATGGATCCCATGCTTAATAGAAGGGAAGATTTACTCTGAAGAATTAACAAAAAAGCATCTCACAAAAGTATTTTCTTATAGGAAACAAAACAATTTTTTTTTTTTTTTTTTATGATAGTCACAGAGAGAGAGAGAGAGAGGCAGAGGCACAGGCAGAGGGAGAAGCAGGCTCCATGCACCGGGAGCCCAACGTGGGATTCGATCCCGGGTCTCCAAGATCGCGCCCTGGGCCAAAGGCAGGCGCCAAACCGCTGCACAACCCAGGGATCCCCGGAAACAAAACATTTTGAAGAAAATACATCACATACTCTATAAGATATAAGAAAAAAGTGGCCAATGTGAAAGAAAAAAAGATCATTTGAAGGAATCGTAAAGCTAATCGTTTATTAAACATTTATTTGCTATGTGCCACACTGTGGGCGGTTAACCTTCAGTACAACATGAAGAGTTAGAATCCTATATTTTCTTACATTCATTTCCTTACTGTTGTGTAAACAGAATATAAGGGTGGTGAAAAAAGATCACAGTATATGAATTTGTAACCTGGTGGAGCTAGGGGCTAAGGGGGACTTCCCTTATTTTTTAAAATTTTGACTAAACTTAAAGTTGATTAAAAAATGCTTAATTCAGAGTTGCTTCTGGCTATTTGTATGATGGCACTTTTTTTTTTGTTTTTTTTGTCTTTGTTTTTTTAAGCAAAACTGCTACTAGTACTTTCCATCTTCCTCTCTGTGAAAGACAAGTATTAGGTGAGAGGGAGAACTTATTTTGCAAGGGAACACAGGTTATGGAGGGCAACAAACCTTTCATCTTGTCTTTACCTTAAGAAAGGAGGCTTTTCACTTGGGCTTCCCATCCTTATTTCTAGAAGATTTCTAGAAGATTTCTAGAAGATTCAACCAAAGATTGAAGGTGTTGGAACAGTGCACTAGATTAAGGACTTTCTATCTGAAAGCATCTGACCTGGTCCACCAGAGTACTTGATGCTCCTGGGGCTTGATACAGTGGGGTTATGCCTACAGATTCCAGGGGGCCAGCTTGCCCATCACCATGTGGCATAGAAAGAACATGCTCGTTTCCTGTGGGTTAAGGGGATTTCCTGGAAGAAGCTAGGTTTCAAGGCCATTCTTAGGGTACCCTTAGAAGAGGGCCACTTATGATGCAGGCATCCTAGCAGCAAAGCCACACCTGGCAGGAGATTAAAGAAAGGTACCCCCACTTTTGGACCCTCAGAAGGACCAACTAATGTACCCCTGAAGAGAGCTTGGATACCTGCCAACAAACTAAGCAACTGCCAGTCAACTAGTCAGAGAAGCAGCCATAACCAAAAGGGAATAAGCAATTCTGCTAGTTAGTTATGGGATTGTGTTTTCCCTCTTCCTCTTCCCTACCCTAACTCCAAAGAGTAGATACAGGGAAGAGGGAGGTGATTTAGAGGAGATAGCTGTGGCTCTCAGTCTAGCATGAACTGGGGTCAGGGTGGAAGAAAAGAGAACTTTGAATCCTATGTGCAATTGAAGATGGAAAACTGAATTGAGACCATTCCAACATCCCCAAGTGATGGAAAACCCTGGAATTAGGCTGAAATATAAAGGGAACCACTACCCCTAGGGAAGGAGATTTGACACTTGGTAGCAGTTAGAAAAAGTGGAAGTTTATGCTTATACTTCAACATGTCCATCTGTTATATGGTTGTAGGAGCATAAAGAAGTTGTGGACTAAGACACTTCTAATGATTAATATTTATTATTTCAGGGGAGTGGAAAGGAAAAGGTGCAAGGGCAGATGTTTACATTTTTATCTGTTTTCAATCAAATCTATATTGCTTTTAAAATTAAAACTAAAGTAGGAGGGCATCCCAGGATGATGGCAAACCAATTATGTTTGCTTCCACCCTGGCCCAGTTGTAACTTCCATTGGCCTCTCTTTCTGGCTAGGATTGGCGGGATAGCAGGGTCTTAAAGCCATGGCTGGAGTGCTGGCTCTTACTGGTGAAAGTGGTACCTGGAAGCAGGGAAAGCTAGTGCAAAGATAGGAATGTGGAGGATTCTAGGCATCTCTAGACCTCAGGGCAGGAGATTGGTCTATGTGTTTTGGGATGTGTCAGATCTTTTGAACTCCCAAAGAACCTAGGAGAAGCTGAACAAGTAGACCAAATTATTTTCATTCCCCAGGTGGGGGAACTCCATGAGAGTGAGGGGGTTGAGTGAGGGGGTACCTTTTGCTTGACAGGTATCTGATGACCTGCCTCCTGCTGGACTCCTGGGCAGCATCCCTTGCCTTTTCTCTGCAGGTAAGGAATCCTTGGTGTCAGGGGTAGTGCTCACCTGAAGGAGCCCATTCCTGCCCCCCCCTTTCTAAACTATGTTCCTAGTATGTAGGACCCCAGAATGTGGCGCAGAAAAGAGCCAAGGGCAAAAAGAGTGAGCTGGGTCCGTGAGCTGATCCTCTGTGCAGTTTCCCTTTTTAACTTCCTCTGGACTTCAGTAGGTCAGTGTATGTTCAATAAAGTCTGTAGCTCTGCCATTTACTAGCTGTGTGACTTTGGACAAATTACTTAGACACTCCAAGACACATTTAGACATTTTGTAACATGACGAGACATTGCTGGGATTAAACTTCAATACATGTAGATCATTTAACAATGGTTGGCACATGTAATTGGTATTCATCTAGTTGTAGCTGTAGAAATTTCTAAGGGAAAAGACAGACTCTGTGGTTGGGTGTCCATAGACAGCAATCTGACTCTCCCTAGACATTACTTGGGCACTGCTTGTGAGATCACTGTGTGGCCAGCATGTGCCCCTTATTGTTCTTGCTCAGAAATTTGGGGTGTCCCCACCCCAAAGTGGATCCTTCTTTCAAGGGTAGATTCAGGCTCTCTTTTATCCAAGTTGACAGAGATGGAAGGAAATATTCAACAAATTATGTGGAATACCTACTGTGTATCTGGCACTGTTCTAGGTGCTGGAGGCACAATGATGACAAAACAAGTAAAATGTTACATGGTGATAAGTGGGAGGAGGACAAGGCAGGGAAGGTGGTAGGGAGTGTTGCAAAATGGGTCAGATAAGGCCTTGCTGAGAAGTGAACTCGAATTAGCATGGATTTGACAACTTTCACTGTGACCTTGAGCAAATCAATCCTCTATAAGCCTCATTTTTTAACACCATTTTATTGAAGAGGAAACAGGCTTAGTTGGAGAATTACATGAAGTACAGAAATTTAGCATAGTTCTCAGCCCACTGTGGGAATAATAAATGTTAGCTATCTCATCCTTTGACTATAGGAAAGCTATGGGGTTGACTAGTGGTTTGGTCAGAGAGAGGAGTTAGATAATTTTGATATTTAAAGGCACTGGATAGATTTCTTGATGTACCAAAGGAATTGTATTTTCCATTAAACAAAGGATACAAAGGGATGGGTATTCCAGAAGCCTTTAGGAAAATAACTGGAATAATAAAATATTTGGAAGTTGGTGAGATATTCTGGTTCATGAATTCATTTTCTGCTAAGACCCAGTCTGAATATAAATTACTTGTAATTTCCTCAACGGCTCATTGTAGCTGATTAAGGATAGGGATATTTAAGCTGGGGAATTGCTGAGCATGCAAGGCAGTAAAGAACAAGGAGGGAGAAAAAGGCGTGTGCTGGAAGGAGGGAAGATAGGGGACTTGAGAAGCCCCCCAGGCCCTCTTTGTCTTAGGTCCTAATAGGAGAAGTTTAGTACTTTCATCGACTCACTTAAGAATTTCTTACAGTTTTAAGCATCCATCAAGAATCATCAGTTGGATTTTTTTTCTTTTGCTCCTATGGTTCATTTTCCCACTGGAAGTGACGGAAGGAATATTTACCTTGCTGCTGCAAGAGCACCACCTACCGGTCGTTTAGGTGATTTCAGGTTCTACGGTGCGCAGGGAAAATCCCTTCGTTTGTTTTGGTTTTGGCTTCAGGTGCGTGGCTAATGTGTTAAGATTTGGAGGGAAAGAGAGAGGTGTTTCCCCTGGGCCAGTTTTTATGAGACACAGAGAAGCTGGAGTGTGATCATTCATTTACAGAGCAGCAGGAATTTGAATCAAACCTGCTCATCACATCCTCTGCACAGTACATAGGATTTACTTGTCTGTTCTCAACTGGCAATCTTCCATTGACCTGTATTTTTAAAATTCTGTGGCTCCCCACAGTCCAGAAAGGGGCTTCTTAAACTTAATTCTCATCTACCGTACCCCTCAATGTAGAGAATTCAACCCATAGCCTCATGGAACGAGAACAACGCTTATTCCTCATTTAACAAATGTGATGATTATGTTTCATCTCCAAACCAAGATCCTAAGTGTCTTGAAGATAGAATAGACTTCTGTAGAGAGCATCGCAGAAGACTGGAGTAAATACTGTAGTGCTTATCATCCTAGAGGAGACCTACTATCAGGCCATCCATGCCCAGCTGGGATAACCAAAGTCTTGGGATAATCCTGAATTATGCTCCCCCCTTATTTGTATGTTTGAGCCCTAACCCCCCCCCCCCAGCACCTCAGACTGTGGCAGTACTTGGAGGTTGGGTCTTTCAAGAGGTAATTAGGTTAGGGGGTAGGGGGCTGATCCAGTATGACTAGTGTCTTTATGAGAAGCAGGTATTTGGGCAAAGAGACAGCCAGAGAGGAAAGATCATGTGGGGACACAGGGAGAAGATGGCCTGCAAGCCAGGGAGAGAGGCCTCAGAAGAAACCAACCCTGCTGACCGACACCTTCATCTTGGACTTCCAGCCTCCAGAACGGTGAGAAAATAAATTTCTGTTGTTGAAGCCGTCCAGCCTGCGTGGTATTTTGTCATGGCTGTCCTTTTCAAATAATGAAAACATCCCGAGTTCCTGGATTGTTCACCTTCATCCTGAGAAACTGTTATGTTTTCCTCCCACAAATGCATCCTGTGGGGTCTAGAGATTCTCCAGGGTGGCAATTCAAGCTTCAGCCAATTTCTTCCCCCTTTAGACCTCATTTGGGAGCTGCTGAGCTCATCCTGAGCAATGGAAAGGGAAATGGAAGAGAATCAGCCAGGAGTAAGCTCTTTCATGTTTGAAGATGCCCTGTCTGCATTTTTGGGGGCTCTAAGAACCTCTTAGCCTGAAATGCAAGGCCTTTTGCAACTTGGCACTAACTTCCCTTATTGGAAACTTAGAAGTGAAGTTGCAAATACAGCATATGTGCATCAGAAACAATAGAAATATGATTAGAAAAGTATATTCTTATAATTCACCCACTCAGAGTTAACCATAGTTTCTTTTTTTTTTTTTTTAAATTTTTACTTATTTATGATAGTCACAGAGAGAGAGAGAGAGAGAGAGGCAGAGACACAGGCAGAGGGAGAAGCAGGCTCCATGCACCAGGAGCCCGATGTGGGATTCTATCCCGGGTCTCCAGGATCGCGCCCTGGGCCAAAGGCAGGCGCCAAACAGCTGCGCCACCCAGGGATCCCTTAACCATAGTTTCAATCAGGGGTTTGCTTTCTCATTCACTTCGAAATAGGTTTTGACATTTTGTCATGTGCACATCATTTTTAATGACCAACAGAGTTCTATTGTATGATTTACCATGCTTCATGTAACTAATCCCCTATTTTTCATAGAATATTTCTATTCTCCCTATTATAAACAATGCTTCAATGGACATCCTTTTAAATACCTTTAAAAATGAAATTTCTTTTAGTATAAATTTCTGGACATAGACTTGTAGTGTCAAATCTCCCCATTTTAAGACTTTGATACATATTACCAAATTGTTTTCAGGAAAGTGCTATTCCCTAACCTTCACCAGTACCAAGTAATCTTTTGGATTTTTGCCAAACTGATAGGCCAAAAGTTGTTTCACACTGTATCTATTTTGAATTTCTTTTCTTTTTTAATTTGTAATTTTTTAAAGATTTTTATTTATTCATCCATGAGTGACACACAGAGAGAAGCAGAGACATAGAGGGAGAGAAGCAGGCTCCCTGTGGGGAGCCTGATGTGGGATTCAATTCCAGGACCCCAGGATCACGACCTGAGACAAAGGCAGATGCTCAACCACTAAGCCACCCAGATGCCCCAAATTTCTTTTATTATTAATGAGGATCAAGCATTATTTCATGAGTTTATTGTCAATTTATACTTCTTTATCCATTAAAAATTTGGCCTTAAAAACAAAACTTACAGGGGCACCTGGGTGGCTTAGTCGGTTAAGCATCTGATCCCTTGGTTTTGGCTCAGTTCCTGATTTCAGGGTTGTGAGATGGAGCTCCATTTGCACTCTGTGCTGAGCATGGAGCCTGCTAAGGATTTCTCCCTCTCCCTCTAGCCCTCCCTGCCCCACTCACATGCTCTCTCTTAAAAAGAACAAAAAGCAAAAAACCTATAAAATTATAAAATCATTTTTATCAGTTAAGTGCTTAATTTTTTCGCTGTTGTATTTATTTATAAATTTTTCCTAGTTTGTCCTTTACCTTTCTTTTTGTCATTTATCTTTTAATTGTACCCATGATATATTTTTCACAAACAAAATAAAGGCATATGTATTACAAAACTTTAATAAGCTCCATTTAGAATTATTTCTATTTAGAATTTATTTTGGAGTAGAGAGAGTGAAATTGGAGAGTTTGCCAGTGATTAGTCAGTTGCCCTATGACCAATTATTGACCAGTTATTGAACAGCTAATGCTTTCATGGTATTATCTACTAAATTCTTATAAAATTGGATCTCTTTTGGTCTTTCTATTATGCTCCATTGTTCTATCAGTTCCTATGCAAGTGCTATGCTATTTCAATATTTCAACTCTAATATATTAATATCTGCTATGGAATCCTTCCTTACCATTTTCAGAAATTTCATGGATATTCTCAATTTGCTCATCTAAATGAATTCAGAATTATTTTAATTTCCAAAAACTTATTTTGGGTTTTTGATTGTTATTGCATTAATTTCATAGATTAATTTGGGAGAGAACTACAACATTATCAAAATTTCCATATAAGGGGCAGCCCAGGTGGCTCAGCGGTTTAGTGCCGCCGTCAGCCCAGGGCCTGATCCTGGAGAGCCAGGATCAAGTCCCATGTCAGGCTCCCTCCATGAAGCCTGTTTCTCCCTCTGCCTGTGTCTCTGCCTCCCTCTCTGTGTGTCTCATGAATAAATAAATAAAATCTTTAAAAAAATGTCCATATAAGGAATACAGCTTATTTCTTGTTCTTAAATTTCTTTTATGCCTCTCAGCAAAACTCTGTAGTTTTCTTTCTCTAGGTCTTTTTTTTTTTTTTTTAATTTTTTTTTTATTTATTTACTTATGATAGTCACAGAGAGAGAGAGAGGCAGAGACACAGGCAGAGGGAGAAGCAGGCTCCATGCACCGGGAGCCTGATATGGGATTCGAACCCGGGTCTCCAGGATCACGCCCTGGGCCAAAGGCAGGCGCCAAACCGCTGCGCCACCCAGGGATCCCTCTAGGTCTTATATATATCATGTATCTCAAGTCTATATCTAGGTAATTTTTGTTCTTGCTAGTGTTATCATGAATGGAAACTTTAAAAAAAAGATTTTATTTATTTATTTGAGAGAGAGAGAGACAGAGAGAGAGCTCAAGTAGGAGGAGGGGCAGAGGGAGAGAGGGGGAAGCAGGCTCCCCACTGAAAAGGGAGCCCATTGTGGGGCTCCATCCCAGGACTCTGTTTCCTGGAGGCAGAATTGCTTCTGGAATGAAAAGGCAGACTTTGCCAAGGGAATCCCTTTTGCCTCTTTCCCTTCCTCCTCAGGAAATTTCCTCACTGGAATGCAGATTTGATGTTTGGAGGTACAACAAAGGACAAGCCTAAGAACCCCCCAAGCAGACTCTTTGCTGAGTGTGGGGTCTGGTGTGGGGTTTGATCCCATGACCTGGGCCCAAACCAAGAGCCAGATGCTCAACTGACTGAGCCACCCAGGTGCCCCACATCTACTTTTATTTATTTTTTATTTTATATTTTATTTCAATTCAATTTCATACTTTCTTTTTTTAAGATTTTATTTATTTATCCATGAGAGACACAGAGAAAGGCAGAAACATAGGCAGAGGAAGAAGCAGGCTCCCCATAGCAAGTCTGATATAGGACTGTAGCCCAGGACCCCAAGATCATGACCTGATCCAAAGGCAGATGCTCAACCACTGAGCCACCCAGGTGCCACTCACATCTACTTCTTTCAAACTGTGAGTCTGGTTGGTGATTTCCCTTTTTATCTTAATCTCACAGGTAAATGTGCCTGTAATTTCCAGTGTTAGAATCAGAGATTCAGAGATGCTGTGAGTCTCTGTTTTAATCTTTCAGTCCCAGGAAAAGGGGAAAGAGAACTACCTGTTTTCTATGGTTTTATTTTGCTAACTTAATTTCTAATTAACTAAAAAGCATCAAGACAGCCATAGCCCAAGGTAGTTGAATAGCCCAGAACTTCATAATAGAGACGAGCTGTTTCTTTTCCATGTTTATTATGGCAGTAAAAGTCAGCAGAAGCCGTGCCTTTTGCACTAACTTGCTTGGCCACCCTCATAGCCTACTGTGGCAAAGACCCCACTTGGCACATAAATGAGGAGGCCACCAAGGCTCTCTCCTCTGTACATTGATCCACATTGCATTATCTGAATTTGTTTTTGGGATCAAACTTTGTGTCCTTGTCATCATCAGCTCTCTGCTTAGAGGATGTTGTATGTACTTGATTAGAGCCTGTTGAAAGTAGAGTAGAAGCTAGAGCCAAAGTCAGACATAAAATAGGGAACTTACATATTGTGTCTAATATTTTCCAGATATTGCTGACTCTCTTCCTTTTCACCCCTCAAGAGCTGGCCTTTCTACCAAAATAATCAATCCAAAGATTAGGTTGTCATGTCTCTGATTCTTCTGCCCTCAGACTTATGCCCTGGATCTTTTTATACCCCTTTTCCAAGAATCTTATTTAGATAATCTTCTGTCCTCTCTCAAGAAAACTGTACCCATTCTGCAGGAGATCTTTCTTGGTTCCTATCTGGGTCCATTGTGCTTCTTCATGAGTTTATAAGAAAAGATGTTGCTGTTTGCCTCTGCACAAGTTTTTAGGCAGGAGTATGGGCTGGAGTCCAGGGAAGGTGAACGACGGTTCAATTCTAGTATAATTTTTCTATCAATGGAACTGCTAGTCAATCAACTAATCAACTGTCTAGAAGGCAATTTTTAAAATACACAACACAGTCTAATCCTATATAAATAAAAGAATATAGATGAACTGGGTAAAGGTGGTCAAAAGGTACAAACTTCCAATTATAGAATAAATAAGTCCTGGGAATATATTGATGTAATGTACAGCATGAGGATAAGACAAAAAAAAAAAAAAAAGAAAAAAGAAAAGAAGAAGAAGAAGACTGAAAGAAAAGGAAAGGAAAGAATATTTCTTCTTTAGCAGGACTTGACTCTGCCACCAGGAAGGCCAGTTCCCACTATTGAGCTGAAGTATATTGGTCTAATCTTGTTTTTCCTAAGTGCTGACGCATTCCAATGGGCCTCCAGGTTTTAGTGTCTGCATTATCAACTAACAAGTATTAAAAATGATTAAATTCCTTTAGTTTACAGTCTTCTGAAGATGGAAAGGCTTTTGTATTTTTTTTAAAGTTCTCCCACCATACCCTATATCCTGAATGTTGGTTGGTCTCCCACCTACTTTCCTCTAGATTAATTTCAAGTGGCAAGGTAATGGTGGCCGTGGTAGTAATGGTGTCAAGGTTGGAGATGGATTGGGAAAGTGATGCCAACAATAGAGCAAGAGCAGCACAATGGAGTTCCAGGGGAATAAATGAGCAGCTAATGGCTGGCTAATGATTAAGGGCTAGGCATAGTAAGAGTAAACAAAATGTGAAGTTCTTAGTTTTCCCACATGATCATCAATTCCCAGAAATGCCCTGGGTTTCTACTGTATTTTTCTAATTAATGAGATGAACTCTGCCCTTCAAAGATGGCATGATCAGATTATCATAGCCTTGCTAATTAATCCTGCTCCATACCATGGCAGGTCTCTTCTATAATTTATACGCCAGAATCTCAGACTGCAGATCAATCAATAAGTCTGCTCAGAGATCTGTCAAGTGAGCCAAGATATTGATTTATAAATAAAATAATGTGCTGTCTGGCTCTGATGATATTAAAAAGTAACTAATTTCTCAAGAGTAAGCTATTTCAATATAACATAATAATGAAAATTGCCTTGCAGTTTTAGAGATATGTGATCTCAGAGCCTACCAATTAGCTTGCTTCCAAAAGTTCAATTCCTCTAATGAGGGAGAAGTTATTTAATTCAGATAAAATAATGCCCTAGGTATATTAAGAAGCCATGAGTTTAGTGGGCATTTTCTATTTATTTGTTTGTTTATTTGTTTATTTATTTATTTATATGATTTTGTTTACTTGAGAGAGTGAGAACAAGCAATGGGAAGGGGCAGAGGGAGCCGTGAAAGCTTCCTGCTGAGCAGAAAGCCCATGTGGGGCTTGATCCCAGGACCTGGAGATCATGACTAAGCTGAAGGCAGCCGCTTAACCAACTGAGCCACCCAGGCGCCCTAGGGGGCATATTTTTTTAAGCTGGGTAAATGTCTGGGTTGAGAAATAGAAGTCAAGTCATCCTTATCTTTTTTTTTTTTTTTTTTTTTCTGTGATCAGTATTTACTAGGTGGATGTGGATTTGGATGTGTATTCATTTACATGACTCTACAAATTCCTATAAATCAAACTCCTGAGACAAAATGAACCAAACCATGAATGCCAAACTTGAACCAGTCAGGTTAATTTCTTGAATAATTAATTGAATTGTACCTTCATAAGAACTTCTTAAACCCTAAGCCAAACCAACTCAAAACAAAAAGTTCTGAGTTTGATCTTATGTGTATTTCTTCATTTTTTTTGTTTATATTTCCCTTCTCTTTTCTTTTTACCTTTCTCTCTGTCCTTTGCTCTCTTCAAGTGAAGCTATCCATTTTTTTTTCTGTTCTGTTCATCTACTCATTCAGTCATTTATTTGTTCAACAGGTATTTATTGAATAAATTCTTGGACTGGACCAGGTACCAGGAATTTAGTGATATGCAAAGTCCTAACAAACAAATATATACATAATTTTGATAGGTTCAATGAAGTAAAGAAGTAGGTTGCATATCTTTGGTGAGTTTTCTCTGCAAGATCTTTGGCATCTTTTAAAAATTAGATTGTTCATTTTCATATTGTTGAGTTTTATGAGATTTACATATTTTTGGATAACAATCCTTTGTCAGGTGTCTTTTGCAAATATTTCTCTACTGGGGCTTATCTTTTTATTCTCTTAACTATATCTTTCACAGAGCAGAATTTTTATTTATTTATTTATTTATTTATTTATTTATTTATTTATTTTTAGAATTTTTAAATTTAAATTAAGTCCAACTTAGCAGGTTTTTTTTTTTAATAGATTGCAACTTTAGTGTTGTATTTTTTTTTTTTTTTAAGATTTTATTTATTTATTCATGAGAGACACAGAGAGAGAGAGGCAGAGACACAGGCAGAGGGAGAAGCAGGCTCCATGCAGGGAGCCCACTGCGGGATTCAATCCTGGGACTCCAGGATCACGACCTGAGCTGAAGGCAGACACTCAACTGCTGAGCCACCCAGGTGTCCCCTTTAGTGTTGTGTTTAAAAAGTCATCATCAAACCCAAGGTTATCTTAATTTTCTTTTATGTTATCTTCTAGTTTTATAGTTTTGTGTTTTACATTTTGGTTTATAATCCATTTGGGATTAATTTTTGTGAAGGGTGTGAAGTCTGTGTCTAGATTCATTTATTTGCATGTAGATGTCCAGTTGTTCTAGCACTATTGGCTGAAAAGATGACCTTTTTCCATTGTATTGCCTTTTCTCCTTTGTCAAAGATAAGTTGATTATATTTATTTGGGTCTATTTTTGGGCTCTCTATTCTGTTGCATTGATGTATTTGCCTATTACTTCACCAATATCACACTGTCTTGATTGGTTTGTCTTGATATAAGTGTTGAGTTGTACTGAAGCTTTATAGTAAGTCTTCAAGTCAGGCAGCATGGGTACTCCAACTTTGTTCTTCTCTTTCAATATTCTATTGGCTAATCTGTGTCTTTTGCCTTTCTGTACAAAATTTAAAATTAGTTTGTTAATATTAATAAATAACTTCCTGGGATATTGATTAGGATTTCATTGAATCCAGAGATCAAGATGGGAAGAATCACTATATTGATAATATTGAATCTTTCTATCCATGAACATGGAAAATCTCTCAATTTATTTAGGATTGAAGTATAGTTGACATACAATATTATATTGGTTTCAGGTATACAATATAGTGTTTCAACAATTATGTACATTATGAAATGCTCACCATGATAAGTGTAGTTACTATATGTCACCATAGAATATTATTGCAGTATTATTGACTATATAGTATACAGCACTGACTATGCTGTACTTTTCATCCTTATGATTTACTTATTTTATAACTGGAAGTTTGTACTTCTTAATCCTCTTTGCCTATTTTCCCCATCCTCCCCCACCCCTGTCAACTATTGGTTTATTTTTTGTATTTATGAATCTGTTTCTGTTTTTCTTGTTAGTTGGTTTGGTTTTCTTAGATTCCACTTATAAGTGAAATCATATGCTTTTGTCATTCTCTGTCTGACTTATTTTGCTTAGCATAATACCTTGTAGGTCCATTCAGGTTGTTGGAAATGGCAAGATCTCATTCTTTTTTGGTGGTGAGTAATAATCCTTGTGTATATATAATATATATATATATAATATATACTATATATACTATATACTATATATATATAATATATTACATCTTCTTTATCCATCCATCTATCAGAGGACACTTACGTTGCTTCAATATCTTGGCTATTGTAAATAAACTATAATAAATGCACAATAAATAATTGTTATATATTGAAACAATATTGTAAATAATACACAATAAACACAATGATGCATATATCTTTCTGAATTACTGTTTTCATTTTTTGGAGATAAATACCCAGAAGTGAGATTATTGGATTGTATTCCTATTTTTATTTTTTTGAGAAACCTCCATATTGTTTTTTATAGTGGCTGCATCAATTTACATTCCCACCAAGAGTGCACAAGGTTTCCCTTTTCTCCACGTCTTGTTATTTCTTATCTTTTTGATAATCATTCTGTTTGGTGTGAGATTACATATCATTGATTTTCATTTCCTTGATTTTTTCATGTGTCTTTTGGCCACCTATATGCCTCCTTTAGAAAAATGTCTATGGAGGGGCACCTGAGTGGCTCAGTGGATGAGCATCTGCCTTTGGCTCAGGTCGTGATCCTGGGGTCCTGGGATCTAGTCCCACATCAGGCTCCTTGCAGGGAGCCTGCTTCTCCCTCTGCTTGTCTCTGCCTCTTTCTCTGTGTCTCTCATGAATGAATAAATAAAATATTTTTTTAAAAAAAGAAAAATGTCTATCGATTTTTCTGTGTTTCATTTTTCATTATGAGTTCAGATTGTTTTTTTTGGTGCTGAGTTGCATGAGTTCTTTATATATTTTGGTTACTAACCACATATCAAGCAAATAATTTGCAAATATCTTCTCCCATTCATTAGGTTGGCTGTTTGTTTTGCTGATGTTTCCTTTGCTTTGCAAAAGCTTTTTAGTTAGTTGCAATCCCAATTGTTTTTGCTTTTGTTTCTCTTGCCTGGGGGGACAGATCCAGAAAAATATGCTAAGGCCCAAGTCGGAGAGCCTGTGTTTTCTTTTAGGAGGTTTATGGTTTCAGGTATTACATTTAGGTCTTTAATCCATTTTTAATTTAATTTTGTGTATGGTGTAAGAAAGTGTACCAGTTTTATTCTTTTGCATGTAGCTGCCCAATTTTCCCAGCATTTTTTGAGACTGTCTTTTCTTCATTGTATATTCTGTCTCCTTTGTTGTAGATTAATTGAACATAGAAGTATGGGTTTATTTCTTGATACTATTCTGTTCTATTGGTCTGTATGTCTGTTTTTGTGCCAGTACCATACTGACTTGATTACTAAAGCTTTGTAATATAATTTGAAATCGAACAGCACGATACTACCAGCTTTGTTCTTCTTTCTCAAGATGCTCTGGCTATTTGGAGTCTTTTTCAGTTCTATATAAATTTTAGGATTATTTGTTTCTAGTTCTGTGAAAAATACTATTGGTATTTTAATAGGGATTGCACTGAATCTGTAGTTTACTCTGGGTAGTTTGCACATATTTAGTTCTTTGATTTCTTTCATCATAGTTTGTAATTTCTTTACATGTGCATGTTTGTTAGATTTATATCTATGTATTTCATTTTTTCCATGCTAATGTAAATTATTTCAAATTCCACTACTTGTTCATTGCTAGTCTATAGGAAAGTGATAAGTTGTATTTTAATCTTGTATCTTGCAATCTTGCTATAACCTCTAATTATTTCCAGGAAAGTTTTCTTTTGTCTGTTAGTTTGGATTTTTTGCATAGACAATTATTTCATTTACAAACAGAGACAGTTTCATTTCTTCTTCTCCAATCTGTATATGTTTTACTTTCTTTGCATTAGCTAGAATTTTCAGTAGGATATTGGAAAGGAGTATTGAGAGGACATTCTTGACTTGTTTCTGATCTTAGGAGAAGAGGTTCTCGTTTCTCACAATGAAATGTAATGTTAATTGTAGGTTTTTTATATAGATGTTATTTAACAAGTTGAGGAAGTTCCCCTCTATTCCTAGTTTGCTGAAACTTATATCATGTCAGAGTGTTGGGTTTTGTCAAATGTTTTTTTCTGGATATGATCATATGTTTTTCCTTCTTTAGCCTTTTAATGTGATGGATTATTTTAATTGATTTTCAGATGTTAATCCAGCCTTGCATACCTGGAATAAATTTTACTTAGTAATTGTGTATAATTGTTTTTATGCATTATTGGATTTGGTTTGCTAATATGTTATTGAGGATTTTTGTAACAATGTTCACAAGATGTATTGTCTGTAGTCTTATGATGTCTTTTGGTTTTGGTATATTAGCGTAATACTAATCCCGTAGAATGAGTTAGAAAGTATTCCCTATGTTTCCATTTTCTGGAAGATATTGTAGAGAACTGGTAAAATTTCAGAGAACTGGCATAATTTCTTCTTTTGAATGTTTGGTAGAATTCATGAGTAAACCCATGTGGACCTTAATTGCCTTAGAAAATTCATGTTGTAGCTTACTGGTTCTTGGTATGACAAGTGACTTTTAAAATTGTCTCATGAAAAAAAGAAACCCGTATGTACCTCTGTTGAGAATGCAAATGGTTATAGCCAACTGTGGAAAACAGTATGGAGGTTCCTCAAAAAAATTAAATTAGAATTTCTAATATGATCCAGTAATTCTGCTTGCTACTATTTACCCCCAATATATGAAAGCACTAACTGAAAAAGATATGTGTATCCCTATGTTTGCTGCAGAATTATTTATAATAACCAAAATGTGGAAGCAACCCAAGAGTCCATCTATAGATGAATGGATAAAAAGATGAGGTATATATAATGGAATATTAGCCATCAAAATGAATGAAATCTTGCCATCTGCAGCAACATGGTTGGATATAGAGGGTATAATGCTAAGCAAAATAAGTCAGTCAGAGAAAGACAAATACTATATGATTTCACACATATGTGGAATTTAAGAAACAAAACAAATGAACAAAGAAAAAACAAAAAAACAGATTCTTAACTATAGAAAGCAAATGGGTGGTTATCAGAGAGGAGGTGGGTGGTGCATAGGTAAAATAGGTGAGGGAGATTAAGAGTACACATATAGTGATGAGCCCTGAGTAATGAATAGAATTGTTGAATCACTATATTATATACATGAAACTGATATAACAGTTTGTTAATCATAATGGAATTTAAAAAAATCATCATCTAAACATGGGTATTATAGTATGAGACTCAGAATGCTATTTAATTTTCTTTTTGCCAGGCCATTCCCCAGTTGAAGTGTAGTTGGAAGGCCAGTAGGTATGTTAAGCTTTCTACCTGGGCCCATTGACACCACTCCAGAAAGAGTGAAGCACTGATTCACATTGCTTCCTTCCAAACAGGTAGGGTAGAAGTTCAACTTTTCTTTTTGGCCCTCACTGATACTTTCCTGGTCAAAGGGGGCACTGACTTATACCACCCTATTGTTTCTAAGTGGGAGTGTTAAGATAAGCTCTCCACTGGGCCCTGTGAGAAAGGAGAGGAGAGGAAGAAGGTGAGTGGAGTGTTGACTAACCTACCTGACGTGACTTCATTTTCTCTAGTTTGCAGGGGAAGAATGGAGGCTGTGGTTCTCAGTGGGTTCTGAAGATACTGGGCAGGGGGCGGGGGGCGGGTGGAGGGCAGGAATTTTTCATAGCATCATTCAGTCTTGTTACTGTCAGGTGGGTGAAGGCTCAACTCTGCTGGACCTGGATGACACTCTCCTGGTGGGGGAGTCAGGGCATCTTTTGCTTCCTCCAGGGGGTAATGGAAGATCAGCTCCTTACTTGGCTCAACTGACACCAACACACTACATGCCTGCTTCTGAGAGGTGAGGTGGTGGTGGGATGGAAGATGAGATCCCTACCAGTGCTTTTGAGACCACAAGAAGATGAGGATGGCCATAGTTTTTCCTTTTGGTGTTTGTCTGGAGTAAAGCAGGTATTACCAAAAAGATTTTCTATTGTTAGGTCACCCTTTTCTCAGTCCTTTGGCTGAGAGGAGCAGACTTTTCTTAAGCTTTCTTTACCTGTGCCTGCTGGTGACTGGATCATGGGATGCCCAGGTAGCTGGTAAAATAATTTTTCTGAGTGTATCACAGTTTTTCTGGGAGAGATTAGCATTTGAACAGGTAGACAGTAAAGTAGATTGCTTTCACAAAAGTGGGTGGACCATCATCCAATACATTGAGGGTCTGAATAGAACAAAAGGGAGAAGGAAGAGTGAATTTGGTCTCTGCTTGAGCCAGAACGTCCATCTTCTCCTTGCCTCACACATTGGTGCTCCTTGTTCTCAGGCCTTCAGACTCTTTATGACTTACACCATTGGCTCCCTGGTTCTCAGGCCTTTTGGTTTGTATTAGAACTATATCACTGGACTTTCGGGGCCAGTGGCTTGTAGATGACAGATTGTGGGACTTCTCAACCTCCATAATCACATGAGCGAATCCCTCATAATAAATCTCTTTCTGTGTATATCTATATATTTACTATTGGTTCTGTTGCTGTGTAGAGCCTTGACTAATGAACCCAGGGAGTTCACTATTGTCTTTTCACAAGTCGTGAGGTCCCTGGGCATTCCACACTTTCCTTTCCACTTTTCAGGGTTTTCCAATGCTTTTTGATGGTATCCAGAGCTTTTAAGTTGTAAAGGGAAAGAATGGGATACTCCCACCTTGGAGGAACCAGAAGCCTAGAATTTTTGATGTGTAAAATTTAGTTGTCAACATGATCTTAATATAAATAACCTTAGTGAGAAGCAAACCCTGTGAGTGAAATATATTAAGTCAATGAATAGCAAGTTCTTTACAAAGTATTCCAAATACGTATGTTTAGAAATTATAGATAACTTCAGAGAGGCACCAGCTTGAGTGGTTGAAATAATCAAACTGAAAAAAAAGCTCTCTTTTTATAAAAGAGTTTGTACTGTAATATAGTAGTTCCCCCTTATCTGTTAGGGATACATTCTAACACCACTAGTGGATGCCTGAAACCATGAAGAGTACCAAACCCTATATATACTATGTTTTTCTCTATACATGCACATTTATGATAAACTTTAGCTTATAAAAAAGGCACAGTAAGACATTAGCAATAATAACTAATAAAATGGAATAATTATAACCATATAATAATAAAAGTTATGTGGATATAGTCTTTTTGTATCCTTCAAAATATCTGTACTTTTCATTTTCTTGTGATGATGTGAGTTAATAAAATGCCTATGTGATGAGGTGGTATGATCCCATTTAAGTAGATGTCATTTATTCTATCTGCCCATCTATCTGTCATGTCTATTCATTCATCCATTGATTGATACCTATGCACAGATAAATGCCTCCTTTGGAGGAGGGATGAGAGAGGGCTCTTCTTCTCTTCTCTTCTCTTCTCTTCTCTTCTCTTCTCTTCTCTTCTCTTCTCTTCTCTTCTCTTCTCTCTCTTCTCTTCTCTTCTCTTCTCTTCTCTTCTCTTCTCTTCTCTTCTCTTCTTCTTCTTTCTCTTCTCTTCTCTCTCCTCTCCTTTTCATTTTTAAAGATTTCATTTATTTCTTTGAGAGAGACAGCGTGGCAGGGGGGAAGGAGCAGAGAGGGTGGGACAAGCAGACTCCATGCTCAGCGCAGAACCTGATGTGGGACTTGATCCCAGGACACTGAGATCATGGCCTGAGCTGAAATCAAGAGTTGAACACTTAACTGACTGAGCCACCAAGGTGCCCCCAGAGGGTTCTTTTCTAATCCTTAACTTGCACAGGCTTCTATGGGCCAATTGGACAGTTTTGAAATGTGTTCTCCGCAGCTGAGAGACATGGAAGACTGGGATCTGAAGCTGTATAGGAATTCCAGAGTGTGAGAGAAGGACTAATAGCTGCTCTGGTTTCAGAGCCAAAAGAGGCACTTGGTAGGCTGGGAGCAGCTTGATGTCCTAGAGTTTGTCAGGGTAGCAAATGTGTGATCACTTCCTATGGATGCATATGGATCAAGTGGGTGTGGGGTCTTTTGAGAGCCTGTCTCATAGGGCTGACCGGCAGAGTAAGGGAAACTGAGCATATGGAGGGTGATACTGCACATGTGGATGCCTGGGAAATGTTAACAGTCTGTTGGGTCATGGAAACTTCAGGGAACTTCTCATAGCTCATGGAAAGCACCACTACAATCCACGTGAAATTATCAGCCAAACCCATCTGGAAATTCTAACCAGTCAAGCAAGAATCCCTTATTTCCTTGCTTGCTGCCACCAGCTTTAATCCTGGATGGTCCTGAAACTGTAGCTTTCCCCTGGGGAAGGAAGCAAGCTTGAAGACAGCAGAGGGCAGAAGAACCACACACCACTTCAGAATGGAAGCCAGCAAAGTTAAAGTAACAATTAAGTTTAGGCACTTTCATTGTTATATGGAACAATGTTATGGAATATGTTATATTTTCATTTTTGACTTGAGCCACAGATGCTTGGTACTTTCATGCTGCTCTGTCCTAGGATGTTCTCCATTGAGTGAAACTCTGCTATTCCTTCAAGGCCTAGTTCCAATATCACTTCTACTGTGAAGCCTTCTTGAATCTACTCAAATAGAAACTTTTGCTGACTCCTCCGTACTCCTCTGTACTTCTCCTTAGCACCTTAGTTATGCTATTGGATTAGCACAACATAAACCCTATGTAGAATTTTACCAAAGTCTATACTGAGCAAAACTGGGGTAATTTGCTGACACTAAAACAAACCAGTTCTCTCTTTTGCATCTACGTTAGTCTATCTGTGCTCACAGGAAAAGTAGAAAAATATCACTTCAAAACTTGATGGAAAAGAAAATTAAATTCTTAGCCCCGGGGCCTCTGAAATCGTGCACTGTCATCTTCACTATTCCAGCAAGATCCACACTCTGTAAGACTGGCATTTAGGAAACAGGAGCACAGCTGAAGTGATGATTTTTTATTTACCTTTCCTTCCTGTGACAGACTGTAATGCATCATTTTATTCTTGCATTTTCTGTGGAGCTTTGCCTTCCTGTGATATGGTACTTTGCTCTATTCTGAGAGCCCCTTCCTGCCAAGTGATGTCTGCCAGGGGACTCATAATACTGCACAAAATGAAGCAAGTTCTAGAAACAGGTCATATAAGATTTCGGAACCTTGTTGAAGTGGAGAAGTCATTAAATTGGAGACACCACCACTCTGAAATTCAAAGGTTCCAGAGTGTTGATGAAACTGGGGTTGTGCTTTGTATAGTATGTTATGATGGCTGCAGAATGGCTGCCCAAGTGAACTTTTTTTTTTTATATCTAAGGTAATAGAAACAGAGTTTGGTTAGAAGGAAAGGGACTTTTGGAATAATGGAGTGTCTCCCCACAGCAACCCCCCCCCGCCCCCGCAGTAAAAACATAGAGCATATTCTTAGCTAAATGGTTCAACCTTGTGAATTTCCTCAAAGAAATTTCCAGTCTAAGTACATGAAAAAAATCCCAATAGCTTCCAAAAAGGAAGGAGGATCTTCTAATACCAAAATGAAAAACAAAAACAAAATGGAAAAAAAAAAAAAAAAAAAGTTTGGTCACTCTCCAGAAGTGACCTAAGTAGATGGCTTGGCATAAATAATTAATAGTTAAATGGCTGCCAAGTATCTATGATATGTCTTGGTAACTTTTTTTAAAGATTTTTTTATTTGTTTATTTGAGAGAGAGAATACAAGTGGAGGGGAGCAGAAGGGAGAGGGAGGGGTGGAGAGGAGAAGGGAGAGAGGCAGAGGGAGCAGGACAGAGGGAGAGGGAGAAGCAGAGCAGGGAGCCCCATGCAGGGCTCTATCCCAAGACCCTGGGATCATCATCTGAGCTGAAGGAGACCTTAACTGACTGAGCCACCCAGGCACCCTGCCCTGTCTTAGTAACTTTTAATCATCATAAGGATCCTTCATATTTTCTAGACTTTTATAGACTGAACTCCAAACAATAAAACTAAGAGGAAAAAATAATCCTGTTGCATAACCCAAGGGTTATACTTTCTAACATCTTCCAATGTGAATATGATTCAGGTTACTTGAGTTTTAGCAAAATCTGAGTAAGAATGACTTTTTAAAAACTTAATGTGGGATTTAGCTATATTGTAAGGCTAAAAAGCAAGTTTCCAAAACTTGCCTTAACTTATGAAGACTTGAGTTGTCTGAGACAGCAGGAGATCAGGAGAACCTGAATGGTTTGCTCAGAGATCTGTGAAAAAGAAGAAAGGTCCAAATCTCAAAGCAGTACACTTTTAGAATAAACATGTGCTTAACATTCTGACAGGAGGATCCCTGGGTGGCGCAGCGGTTTGGCGCCTGCCTTTGGCCCAGGGCGCGATCCTGGAGACCCGGGATCGAATCCCACGTCGGGCTCCCGGTGCATGGAGCCTGCTTCTCCCTCTGCCTATGTCTCTGCCTCTCTCTCTCTCTCTCTCTCTCTGTGTGACTATCATAAATAATAATAAATTAAAAAAAAATTAAAAAAAAAAAAACGAAAAAAAACATTCTGACAGGAAGGTTCAGTGCAATACAGAAAAGGATTTTCTATTAGGGTATTGGGAAATCTAAGAGATGCTTTTATTCAGCTTTTCAAAATTTGGAAAGCCCAATTTTCTCCCACAAAGGGTGTAGTCTTTTGCAGGCAAAACATTTTGAAAAAATATTCCTATATATGAACTTTCAAAGCTATTTTCTGAACTGTTCAGCATTTTTGTTTTGTATTGACACTTTGTTGCAAATCACTTGGGAAATAGATGATTTCTGTTTCTAGTATTACTTTTAGGGCTAATTGAAAAGATGGCTTTCAGCTTTCACTACTCAGGTATTATGGGATATCACTCTTCCTGCCTTTGTCTCCTCTCCCATCCATTCTCCTTATTATCTGTGAGCAGGGTTTATTTCATTGTATGATTTGTGTCTTTCTGTAGAGTATTTATTGAAACAGACAGAGGAATTCTAAGGCTTTACTGCATTCTCCTCTAGGACCTGCTGGGGTGGGAGTAGAATAATGTTTTATTTTCCAAATGTGAAACCAGCCTTGGTAGGTGGGGAGAGGGGCATACAATCTCTACCAGGAAATTACTTGCAACACCAACTTAATCTTAGAATCATGAAGATGAAAGAATCTTGAAGTGTATCCTAATCTGCCTCCTGTGTTTAAATAGGACACTGTGTAACAGCCTCCCCCTTCTTAGCCTTATTTGGTTGCTTCTTTTCTCCTTTTTCCCTTTCTCCTTCTTTTTGGCCTTGGCCTACTCTCTTCTTCCATTGTGTTGTCCCTCCACCTCTCGTGAAACTTTTCAATCTCTTTCCAGATCACCCCTGAGTTAATTCAAAGGAGAGGCCCCTGGCTCAGAGGTCACAAGATCACTACCTGGAGAAGGTAGGAATAAGTCCAAAGGATTTTATGGATTGACCCCACCCTGGTCTAACTCCGGTTTAGGAACCAAATCTCATGCACTTATACTGGTGTCATAAGGAAATTGAAGAGTTCGTGATATGAATGAGTATCAGGCTGGGACACAAAGCATCCTTGGAAGAAGCTCACCTGGCCACCCCCACTGCCCCTGACATTTCTGGGTGTGTATTTCTATTAGTTCACTTGCTCAGAAGGTTGTTACATCAGCCTTCAGGGGTTGCTCTTTCTTGACTCAACTGCTTCTATCATAGTGCTGCCTAATATAGGGTCTCCAGGAAGTAGCATTCTAAACCACCTCCCATTCTTTGTTAGTGGTTTCTGAGGAGTAATTTCTTAGAGCTATTCTCTCTTAGAATGATATTTTCAGTACATAAACACACTGCACAGTGATTCCCCTTTATGGGGGATGGACTCATTCCTCTAGATCCTGGGAGTGTTGCCAGAAGACCGCCATCAGGCTTCAGCTTCCTATAGAAATTGCCCACGGCTGTTCTTGGGAGTAGCTTATTCTATTGACTAGTTTCTAGGGGAAACGGAAGGCACGCCTCCTTGCTGCAATGCAAGCTAACTCTGAAGAGTCATCCCAAGTCCACTGAGTCCCAAGGCTGTGGCTGAGACCTTGGTTGAGGCTGCATCATAGCTCAGCTTTTCTTTGCTCAGTTCTGCTCCCCTCCCTTCCATTTGTCAGTGATTGAGTCTGAGAGCTTTCACTAATAACCTTCCTCTATACTAATCTCTGGTTCAGAGTCTACTTCCAAGGAATCTGATTGTAAAAATTCTACTTTTCTAGTTTTTGAAAATTGCAAACAAAAACTTAAAAAGCAAATTATTTCTTAAGTTTTTAATATAACAATATCTTTTTTTTTTTAATATAACAATATCTTATACATCTTTTGTTGGGCCACAAAAATGAGTAGGTAGGAGGACCCTAAACAACTAGGTAGAAGAACAGAGATTAAAACTTTTTCACCAAAAAGAAATTTCTGGAATGGACCCGACACCAAGAGAGCAACATTGGAGGCAGCTACCTACAGGGCTGAGGGCACAGACTAGACAGATTGCCGAAGTTTGAATTCTTGCTCCACCATTCACTGTGTATCTGTGTGTCACACTCCCCTCATTTGAAAAATGAGAATAAGACTACCTACCCTATGTTGTGAGACACTGAATATGCAAATGAACAGTGGTCAACTCATATAAAAATAGAACTCTGACCCATGATCCATAGGAACTATCTCAGGAAACCAACCCATTTTCTACAGGAAAGAGCCCAGGAAGCCAGCTTACTACCTACAGGTCAGACTTGTGGGAAATCAGACCATTCTTTCTAGCAAATAATGCAGGAAGCCAAGCAATACCCCTGTAACAATTGGCTGAAAACAGCCGGGACCAGCCAGAAAAAGCCAGATATGTCCCTTGGCCAACCACATAGGATGCCCTGCATCCAGTTAGTTTTCCTACAGCTTCCTCATGTTAACAGTCACCAGCCATGGCACATTTGACACTGTGCTCTTTTTCCCACCCTAAAGCTTTCCCACTCCTTTGCCTTCAAGTTTCTGCCGAATACAAGTGATAGTGGCTGATTCCCTTGGTATCTATAGCAGGCTCTGACAAAATAGCCTCTGCTTGTTCTCCTTTGGGTGGTCTTTGTTTACTTTTCAGTTATTGGTGGAAATGCAAAGAGACCTGATTTGTAGCACCTGCCACTATAGACCCTAGCCTTCAACCCGGTGCAGTGGCCCCTTGTGTCTTGCTGCTGGAGGCTTGTTGAGTCATGAGGACATGGTCAGTCTGTAGAGTCTGAACTCTGCCATGTTGAGTTCCTTGACTATTTATTCTCAGTTTGATACCAGGTTTTTTATTGGTTTCCATTTTGGGAGCACCATTGGTAGAGATAAGCCATTCCTTTTCATTGCTTTTTGCTGTTTTTTGCATTGCTGTTTTGTGTTATGCTGTCTCAAAGTCTTAAGTAAGGGGAATCATAGGGTAGAACATAGGGCTAGGCCCTACTATAAGCCCATTGTTTGAATCTGCCTCACAGACTTCATAGTTCCAACTGGACCAGCATCCATTTGGACAAACTTCACTGTGAGTTACCAATACAACTGCATGAGGTTTTCCTTACATGTTAATCTGGTTTGGCTTTCATGCTGAGAATTGTTTGGTTTTCTGCCTGGTGTGGAGGTAGGGGTGCAGATGATCAGGTCTGCTTTCAGAGGCAACCAACCATATGTTGGGAACCCATGACACAAGGTGCATAAGCATTACATTCCTCCCTACCATGGCCACATCTCCTGGGGTTGTCTAAGTCTAAATCCTCTACTCTACCAGGAAAAATGCCTGCATCTTATAGGGATTCTCATTACAATCCTCTTTCTTGTGCTCATCTTTCTCAATGACATAACTTCACCAAGGGTGATTTGGGCCTTCAGTGGCCACTCAGGAGACCATTTGATGTGAACAAAATTGTTCACTTGAAAGGTACCTTAGAAAAGAAACAAAAAAATTTTCATAGGCCCAATGGGCAGTGTTTTTTAATTGGTAGGCAGAGGCCTACAAACAAAATTGTTTCACTAAAAGATTCTTTGGCCAATGCTACTGAGCAATTGGGAAAACATAAAAAAGAGCAAGCTAGACTAATTTCTCTGATAAACTCTCTCCTTCCTGTCCTTCAGTTGCCTCTCTATATCCAGCTCTTTGTCTTTTCCCTTATCCTTCTGATTTCTCTCTTTCTAAACCTCTTGTTGACATGTCTGCAGTGCAAGTTCTAGGCTCTTTGCTTGACCTTGTGGTTCCTCATGCAGTGTAGATATTACTACTGACGGAGAACACAAAACAATTTTAAGTCAGCCAATTAACCTCTTATAAGATTCTATTACTCCTTACAATTCTACCCACCATAACATCCTGAATCCTGTCACTCTCCTGCACCTACCAGAAGAAGGGGAGCCTCATGATCATCTTGCCTTGGGGAATTTGCTGTAACTCACTTGGATTTATTAGAGACTCTTACTGAAAATACTAACCTAATGTATTTTTAAAGATTTTATTTACTTATTTGAGAGAAAGCGAGCAAGCATAAGCAGGCAGAGGGAGAAGGAGAAGTAGACTCCCTGCTCAGCAGGGAGCCCAACATGGGGCTCAACTCCCCGAACCTAGGATCATGACTTAGGCTGAAGGCAGTGACTGAGCCACCCTAATACTAACCTAATATCATTTGCCAATGAATCATACCTTTCAAACTGAAATTTGAAGTTATCAAGTAGGATATGCAATCTCTAATCTAAGATACAGTGCTTGACCTGAGGTAAAATTGGCCCAGATGAAAAAACTTACTGCACTCACTAGAGCTTGTCAACTAGCCAAAGACTAGTGAGCAAACATATGTACTAATAGCAGGTGTGCTATTGAAGTAGTGCATGACTTTGAGATGCTTTAGAAACAAAGATGGTTTCTCATCTCTGCTGGAACTCCCATTAAAAATAGACAGCAAGTTAAAGAACTTTTAGATGCACTTCCATTTCCTAGACAGGTGGCAATTACAAAGGTTGGGACCTATGTGAAAAGATAACATGGAAGCTAAGGGAAATGTTCTATTAGAAGTTCAATTTACCAAACAAACTGCTTTAACCAAAATTATGATTCTATCTAAACCCTTAAAGGATAAATATAAAAGATGCCATTATGAAATACCAACATGTAGCCTCTGATTTTGAAAAGGAAGATTGGAAAAAATCTGGTCCCTTCACTTCAGATAATCTCTAGTGTTCTCAAAATGGCTGCTTGGTAGCACCAAATGATTTTAAATAGATATTAGATAAATTTTTCTATGAAACTCCTCATCATAGATTAGACATATTGGTTAGTATCTTCAATCAACATTGATATAGAAAATTTAAAAAGATGATATAGAATATTTTGGGGTCATGTGTCATCTGTCAACCACATAATCCTTGAGAAACTACAAATGTGGGGCATGGTTAGGAACCAAAACATCAAGGTCCCTTTGAACACCCTCAGATGGATTTTATCCAATTTCTACTCTCTGTGGTATTTGAATATGTGTAGTTATTATATGTACATTTCCAGAAAGTGTTAAGGTATTTTCTAGCCAAAAAATTATAGTTCTTACAATTGTTAAAAAGCTGCTGGATTTTGAGTTTCCAACTTAAGGCATTCCTACTTTCATATCAAGTGATTGAGGTACACACTTTATGGGAACCGTTATAAAATAATACTGGAAGGCATTACCCCTTGCCCAAAAACTATACTATCCTTACTATTGACAGTCTCAATCTGGAAAAATGGAAAGGACCAATGGGATACTTAAAATCAGTGAAACTTTCAGAAACTCTATCAAATCTCTTGGCCAGAAGTATTGCCACCAGTCCTTATGGCCATGCAGTCTACTCTCTTAGGGACACATTTGTTATCCACCTATGAATTAATAGCTGGGAAATCTGTGTATTTAGGATTTCACCTCTAACACCAGGCTTTGCCCTACTGCATGTGGACATGGCAAAATATTGGGAGGGATTCATGTCTTATACCAGGTTCTATCACCAGCAGGTTAAGGCCACCTTTCCCACATTTTCTTAAATAATCTTTTCATGATTTTTTTTTTTTTTAACCAGGAGATTCCAGCTGGAAGAGACCTTAGAGAAAAACTTCTCTTGAAACTTGTTGGAAGGGACCCTATCAAGCACCATTAACAATAAAGACAGTAGTGAAACTCCAGGGAGATAATGTTTGGGTCTATGTTTCAAAACTAAAACAGAATTTCAGAACTACACACAATTGGAAGTCTACTCCAATAGGGTAAGTCAAAATGAGGATTCCAGAAACAATTGATCCTCAGAAATAGCTGACCCAACACCTTTAGAACAAGCAGATGACAATGGATATTGGACAGTTTCTTCCCAAGATGTTAGACCAACACTCCTCTCTAATTCCTTTTTTGTTTATCTGCTTGCTTATAATAATCATTTTATATAGATCTTTTGCTCTTTTCCACTCATAATCACCCATTTTTTATTATTTTTCCCCTCCTTATTATAATTGTTAGGTCATGACATACTCATACCAACACCATTCTTGAGGATTATCCAAACAGTAACCACTGCTGTCAATCTTACTGACTCTTGGATATGCTATCCATCATCAGACTCTGTGATAAAACCTCTAGACAGTTCTGGTTTCATCAAATGAGACCATAGGGATTTACAGCTGATAGCATTTCCACTTGTACCTACATGGACAAATGACCTTAAATAACATGTGACTTTGCTAACACTCATTTGTCCCAGATAAAGAACCAATAATTACAACCTATTGGTCAGACCCTAGGTAATTCTAAATTTGAATTGAGCAAACTTCAAAGGGCAATAGACCAAACACTTACCACCTGGAAGAGACTGATAAGAGATTCAAGTATGTAATCCAACTAATGGAAGGTCTGGTTCCAACCGCATGTCATGAATGACACATTTTTTTCCTTTATATCCGTGTGCCCCTGCTGGATACTACTTTGTGGCCAGGATACCTAGTCTTGTTTGCCTTTAGACTAGCACCTTATACATTTTAGGAATAGTATTATAAGACTTGTCTTTACACAGAGATCCAAATTCTCTAGGTCACCAAGTTTGGATTCAGATCTGAGCTTCAAAATGAGGTCACTCTTGATTATTCAGGCACACTACCTTGGGGAATTACTGACTCATTGTTTATATAAACAATCAGAGCAGTCTTTCCACTGGTGGGAATCACACAAATAGAAAAGACTGTAAGTAAGCCTATCACTAACTCTAGCAGAAGTCATTAAAGACATTATGTCTGCACCAGATAAAATACAGATCAGTCTCAACTCATTGGCATGTGTCATGATGAGTGATTGCATTACTCTAGATTTCTTGTTCAATAGTCATGGTGATGTCTGTGCCATTGCTAATACTTTTTTGCTGTACTTGGATCAATGAAACAAACAAGGTGGAACAGGATATATATTACCTTGAGGAAAAAACTATTTGGCTTTCTTTGGTTGATCCTATGGCCTATGGGATTTGTTTTCTTGGCTTTGGTTGAGCAGTTGGGGTTCCTGGTTTTGAAATAGCTTATAGGGACTATTAATTATTTTGCTTTTGTCATAGTGGTCGTGATGCTGGTCTACTGCATTCTATCCAGAGTATTAAATGCTTCTGTGTGCCTCTTCTCTCACAGATGATCATCATGATATAATAACTAAAAAGGTAAAGAAGATCTTGCAATACAGTTGACTGTGAAGGCAAATGGACAGTTGGAGTAATGAAGAGATTGGTGGTGACTGAGAGGGGTTATGAGGAATAAGTATGATTCTAGTTTAGTTTCAATAAGTGGCTCTGAAATTTCTTTTCACTTTCTGTCATCATTATCCTATGATATTAGTGGAATTGGATTCCTGATTTTGTTACCTGTGGTCTGGGTAGCAGAAAATCTGGCTTAATTGGACATGTAGGGCTGTGTATAGACATTGTTGGAAATGGGAGAGGATGCCTTGGAGCATCTTGTAGATTGGCCTTAGTTTTACATTATCATGGATCCTAGGAAAGTGGACAATGAGGTCAAAGTGATCCTAGATGGTCCCAAGATAGGCCTCTAGTACCCTCCTAAGTACTCTGGATCCTGAGGTCCTTAGTTCAGATAACTGAGATCCTGCATCACCAAGGAGGATAAGTAAACCTTAGTGCCATCCTTGAATTCAGGGTTCTGTCCGGGGCTTCAGAGTATGTCTGGTGGTCCTGAGCTATACTTGGGCTTATTTTCCTGAAACTATCCATCAGAACAGAGGAGCCTTTTTGCAATGAGCCTGGCCTGTTGCCAATAATCTTGGTTTAATGTTACTCCTAGGTTATGTTTGGCTTTAGCACTTCCATTTTGGTAAAAAAGGGAGCAGACCTCGTGGACTTAGTTGCACACTGGTTGTAGGAGAACTTAATGCCTTTATTTATTTTTGGGGGAGGAAAACTTTATGTCTTACACAAGCAACCCAACAGTAGGCCAGCTAGCATCAAGGTTAGACTCTGAAATGAAGGCCTTAGGACTTTGCTTTTAGTCTGTGTGGTCAACAAGATGGCTCTTTGGGAAAGGGAAACCAATCCTTCATTGAAGGGAGATTAATTGATAATGAAAAAAAGAACTTTAATAGTTCTTTATGTGTAAAGCTGAAGCAAAAGAGAGTATGGGGAGAAAATTTCTAATGGAAGAGGGCTTGGAAGGAGGTACTTAGAAGCAGCTTAGAAGGGTGACAGGTTGGCTTGAAAGCTGAAGAATCAGGGCTGGAGTTTGACAGTGAGGAGGCCAAACTCCAAGATGTAGCCAATGTCTCTAAGAACCACCAGTCATTGGGAATGAGACTTTCCTCAGAGAGACCTACTGGAATGTCTTCCAATGTAGATCAGTTTGTAGAAGTAATGCCTTAAAAGAAAGCTTTGTGGAAAATTAGAAGAGAAATTTTAAGAGAAAAGAAACTGCCAATGGCAGCTGACAGCAAAGTTGGTGACAGAAGGATTAAGGATTATTTAATATAACAGGTGAGTCTGAGTCATCAAGAATGCCTAAGAATAGCATGAAGAACATTGGAAAAGTATATAAACTCTATACTAAAGTTGCTTATATCTATTTAGAAAGATATTTCAGAATCAGGTGTATATTTCCTAGGGTCCTCCAGAGAAACAGAACCAGTAGAAACAGAACCGTACATATATATTCATTCATTCATCCATCTATTCATTCATTCATTCATTCATTCATTCTAGGAATTGGTTCATGCAGTTATAGAGACCAAGAAGTCCCACAGTCTTCCATCTGCAAGCTGGAGAACAAGGAAAGTTTGTGTATAAATTCAGTCTGAATTCAAAGGCCTGAGGACTGGATTTGCCAATGGTGTTTAAATCCTGGAGTCTGAAAGCTTGTAAACCAGGAGCTCTGATGTCAAAGGGCAGAAGAAGATGGATGTCCCATTTCAAAATGAGATGAAGGAATTCTCCTTTCCTTCATCTTTTTGTTTTATTTGGGCCCCCAGTGACTGGATGGTCCCTACCCAATTGGTGAGGACAGATTTCTTTACTCAGTCTACTGATTGAAATGCTAGTCTCTTCCATAAACACCCTCACAGGCATGCCCAGAAATACTATTTTATCAGCTATCTGGGCACTTAGGCCAGTCAAATTGACCCATTAGATTCACCATCACAAAGTGGTTTATAACAAATCTGTTCTGATCAATGTGTGTTAAACAGGGTATTACAAAGGATTTGGTAGAGTTGCTTATTATACATATTTCAAAGCAAGCTGCTGTCACAGTGTCACAAATAATTCGGTGTAAGCCATCCTATGAGGACTTAAATGATAGGGTTCTGGTATTGAGTTATTTAATTGACAGGAAGGAACAGTCTTTTTATTGTCAAGCAATTACCTATAAAATCATGCTTTGAAACTGCTTTTGATCAGCATTAGATGGCAGAATTGTGAGATTATACTCCTTCAGAAAGTCTGGATGGATGATATTCTCTATTAGATAGTTGACTTGGGTGTATCCAGATATCATGGTTAGAAAACTGTCTTTCTTTCATGAATGAAGCACAGATTTTATTTTCTTTATTCTATTTTACTTTGAAAAATAAAAAGTAGGAGCTTTTCTAACATCAAAACAAATGGGATAATGAATTCTAAGTTTTTAAAAAAGATTTTATTTATTTATTCATAAGAGACACACAGAGAGACAGAGACAAGGCAGAGGGAGAAGCAGGCTCCTCACAGGGAGCCTGATGTGGGATTTGATCCCTGGATCCCAGGATCATACCCTGAGCCAAAGGCAAATGCTCAACCACTGAGCCACCCAGGCATCCCTATTATCAATTTCTAAATAACATATTTATATCACTATTTGTTGACTCCCCAATTTCCACTTGTTAAATGAGTACTTAATACTTTTATACCTTCCACCCCTCCACACATATAACACTCTATCCTACTATTATCACATATATCATAAATCAATTTTTAAGTTTACTATGACTGTGTACATATCCACAGATGACCATGTAGTATACTATAATTTTGTTTACTTTTTAATACAATTTTAGGTTTTCTATGTATTAAATATAGTATTTATTTAAAATTTTCTAGCATTTCAAATTTATTATTATTTTTATTTATTTGAGAGAGAGAGCATGTGAGTGGGAGGAAGGGCAGAGGGGAAGAGAGATGGAGACAGAATCTAAAGCTGACTTCACACTGAGCGTGGAGCCCTATGTTGGGCTCCAATCCACAATTGGAAGATCATGACCTGACCCAAAACCATGAGTCCAACGCTCAACTGACTGAACCACCCAGGCACCCCTCTAGCTTTTTTATTGACCTATTTAGTTTAGTTCCAAACTGCATCTGTCAGAACTATACATTTCATCACAACACACTAACACATAGGTTACTTTTTTCTTTTGTTTTCTCCCTTTCCTTTCCTTCCTTCCTTTCAATCTTTCCCTGTTCCTTCCTACCTCCATCCCTCAGTCCCTCCCTTCCTCTCCTTCTAGCTCCCTCTACCTTCTCTATCTCTTTCTCTTTCCCTCCTTCCCACCCCCTTGAGCCTTGTGACTTTCTATAGCCCTGAGTTCTGCCCCAAACTGGATAGATTCTCTCCTAGAGGGTTTCTGAATATTGGTTTTCCTTTTACTATCATCCTGGAAATTCTTTTTCCCTCTTTCTTATGTTGGATTACATGCCTTCCTCTTTCTTAATTTATTCCTATACTTGGTTAAGCACATTCTCTAGAAACTTCTGGAAACAGGATTCATGTTAGTTAAATTTTTTGAGATTCTGCATGTTTACACGTTTTCATTCTACTCTTATAAGTCAGTGGTTTCAACTATCTATTAATCTGTTCATGGATCCTCTACCAGAATGCCACAAATGGGTGGCATAAACAGCAGACATTTATTTTCTCACAGTTCTGGAGGCTAGAAGTCTGAGATCAATGTTCCAGCTGATTTCATTTTTTGGTGAGAACTCTTCCTGACAGTTGCCTCCTGACTATGTCCTCGTATGGTTTTTCTTTGATAAGTATGGAAAGAGAGCAAGAGAGCTCTCTAGTGTCCCTTCTTTAAGGATACTGATCCTTTCAGATCAGTCCTACCCTTGTGACCTCATTTAACCTTAATTACTTACATAGGGTCATAGGGTCTCTATCTCTATATACAGTTATATTTGGGATAAGTGCTTCAACATATGAATTTTGAGGGTTCACAAATATTTACTCCATAGCAAACTATATATATGTTTTCTGTGCATTAGAAGTATTTTTCTTCTAAGCATTTCAAGGGCAATTTTCCATCATCTTCTGGCTTCCAGTGTTGTTGAGAAGTCTGAAATCATTTTTTTAGCTTAAAAAAAAAAAAAAAGGTTTACTTAAACATTTGAGAGAGAGCAAGTGGGAGGGCCAGAGGGACAGGGAGAGAGAATCCCAAACAGATTGTATAATGAGCATGGAGTCCATTGCCAGGGCTTGATTGTATCATCCTGAGATTACAACCCGAACCAAAGCCAAGGGTTGGATGCCCAGCCGCTGCACCTCCCAGGCACCCCTGAAATAATTTTCATTACTGAACTGTTTTTCTTTCTGGAAGCTTTTAAGATCCTCTCTTTATACCTAGGCTTCTGAAATTTCATGATACTGTGTTTTGTGTGTTTTCTTATTCACTGTATTGGGCACATAGTAGATATTTTCAACTGAGAAGTTCTGGAATATTAAATTTTTCTTAGATAATTTCTTCTCTCTTTCTTAAAAAGAGATTCTATATTTCTGATTTAGGTCTGATCTGTTCATTTTCTTACAAAATTTTATTTCCTCTGTCATTTATTTTTATTTTTATTCCCAATCTGTCTATTGGATTTTGGTATTTGTCTATATAGCCATGAGGCAAGGCAGTGCTTCCTACTACAGGAAGGCAACTACTTCTGATTAGATTTAATAAGAATGAAAAAAAAACAGCCAAATGCACACTAATTGCCAGGGGCTGATTTTTTTTTTAAAGATCTTATTTATTTATTCATGAGAGACACACACACACACACAGAGAGAGAGAGGCAGAGACACAGGCAGAGGGAGAAGCAGGCTTTATGAAGGGAGCCCGATGTGGGACTCGATCCCAGGACTTGATCCCGGGACTCCAGGATCACGCCCTGGGCCAAAGACAGGCACTAAACCACTGAGCCACACAGGGATCCCCTCCAGGGGCTGATATTAATTTGCTCCAGTGCTGATACCATATCTGAATTGCATAGTGATTGGCAACACTATTTGTTACTGTTTGTGATACTGTACAGTCATCTTTGTGCTCTTTCTGGCTTTTTCATTGGGCAAACACAAGTGTTAAATGGTGTGTTAAGAACACCATCCCTGGTATCTAAAGCAGTCAAATTGACAGAAACAGAAAATAGAATGGGGGTTACCAGGGCCTGGGAGGAGGGGAAATGGAGAGTTGTTTAATGGGTATAGAGTTTTAGTTTTGCAAGATGAAAAGGTTCCAGACATCTTTTACACAAGAATGTGAATATATTTAACAGTACTGAACTGTACACTTAAAGAAGCGTAAGATGTAAATTATGTCATGTGTTTTTTATCATGGTTTTTTTAAAAAGTAAAAAAAAAAAACAACACATGAATTATCTAATCTCTACATTTCTCAAATATTTGATGATGATGACACTGATTGCTGCAGTTACCTCAGGGATGTTGTATTGGATGTGGTTTACTATCTTGGAAAGGGTGGAAGTAGTTCCAGAGGCTTCCATTCTCCCCTGCCTACCCTTACATCAAGGCTAGGCAACCAAGGTAGAGATTCTTCCAGTTACTAGATCTATCTATTCCCACTCTACATTCTGGGATTAGGGGATAATCACAGATAGAATGGGTCTGTAGTCCCATTTGGGGCAAGACTCCATTTATCTCCTGATCTTAATTCTTCACTCTGACTCATAGACCACAGTGATATATCAAATCTCTGGAGAATAAGGTCATTTCAGAGACAGTATCTAGTAACTGCAAAATATCTGGTGTTTCATCTGCCCCAGTGTCCAGTTATTCTCTTAACTGGCTTTTGGAACTTCTGGGAAAGCCTTGAAGGATGATTTATGGATAGATATCTGTGACTGCCTTACAGGATCCTTCCCCAAAGTTCTTGCTCAGCCAAGGGGTTCTGGGTCTGTGAACTTATTAAGATGTGGGAACTGGTTAAGAGGCTGTGAATGCCTCACTACAGTAATTAGAGTTAGAGGTCTGCCCAGCAGACCTGGAATTCTTCCATATATAGAAACCCAAGCAGCATCCTCTGTAGATTGCCATCAACTTTATTTCAGGGGATTTCATGATCAATGAGATGATCTTACAGAGTCCTGTGAGTCTAAACCTTCTGATAACAACTTTGGTCCTTATGGCTTATTGCAGTAATTATGTCCACCTTTTCTGTGCTGGTGAGGGCTACCACCTGTCCTCTCTATTCCTGGACCCCATTATTTCCACTGAAACCAGGGAGTGTGGTTCCCTTGCATCATCCCTCCCTGATGTTGGTAGAGGACAGCTACTACAGAGCTTTTCAAAGTGGCTAGTTACCATCCTTCCTCACCAATAAATATCTTCCCCTCTCATTAATAAACATTTTAATTTCCTAATGTCTTGGTGGAGGACAGTTCCTTCTAGAGGATAAGATCGATTAGGTTAGGGGTGGTTGAGTAGGTCAATTAAAATAGATCTGGTCCAACATTTTCATCTAGTTGAGATTTTGGATTCCTTCTTCTATAGAAGCCAGAGAATTTTTGGGATTTTAACATCATTGACTGGTTGTTACTGTTGAGTCCAGGCTTTAATTAACCAGTCCAGTAGAGTGTTAACACCACTCCTGGGTGCTGAAGCCAATTTATTCAACTCTAATTCCTGCATGAGTGTACCCATGTCAATAAATCATTCCAATCAAGCTTTGTGTTTCAGTTCCTCTGGTGTCACAGTCTTCAAATCACTTTTGTATATGCTTTTCAGAATCCTGTGAAACAGAGATTTCACTCCTTTGGCTTGCTCTCTTAGTATTGAACTCCCAGTATGAATTTTGAGGCAAGAAAATGTTGATGGGCTGTCCTGAGGAGAATAAGCATCCATATTTGAAGCAACTACTCCAGGTACAGTCACTGAAATATTTTTCTCCCCTAGAAGGTTGCATCCTTCAGATGGAGAGTGGGGAGGGGTTGGCTCCACTCTTAAGGAAAGTTCAGAAAGATCTAGGGTTTCAGTTTTCTGCCTCATTTCTGATCACTCAAATAACCTCTTCCCACATCTCAGGTTCTCATTTCATCACCACCAGCCAATAGCCCTATGTTGGTGAAGAGACATAGAATCTTCTGCCATAGAGTCTTCCTGATTTTCTACTTATGTTTTCAGTTGAATGGTCAGAAACTCCATTTATTGTTTTCTGCCTATAAGTTCTCTAGTGCTGTCAGAAGCCAGCTGGTTTCTCAGTCTTTCTAATCAACTGCCTAAAATTTTGATAAGCAGAATTATTATCATAGTAGTGATAAGTCCCAGACATAGTCTTTCTCAGCAACTTGCCTTCTACCTGTAGTACATCCCATGCCCTGTAATAATTTGAGTAGTTGTGATGCCAACCATGTCATGGATTACTTGAATTCCATTTTGTCTCAGCAGAAAAGTTATCTGTGAACTTTTCAGATCACAGAATTCTGTTCTAAAATTTTTTTCCTAGGATCACTCTGGGTCCCAATTACTACATCAGTCAGGGTCCTGTCAGAAAACCAATGGTACACTCAAAGTAGTTATTTGAGGAGGACTTGATAAGGGACTATTTATAAATGTGTAGGTAAGGTTTAAGGAAACCAATAGGGAATTATGTACTACTGTGGGTTGGTAATTGTGGGGAGCTGATACCACTCTGGTCTGAAAAGGCAAGGGACAGAAGTGGTTCCTGGAATCTGAAGCAGGAAGCTCAGTGGAGAAAACTTCCAGATAGAGATTGTGGCCTTTGGGAGGAGGAGGCAGGCCACTTAAAGCAAACTGGAAAGGAGGGAATTGAAGGGGAAGGGAGAGAATAAATCCCCCAACCTCTTTCCTTCTTTCCTTCAATCTGTTCCCAGGGCCTTCCATTGGCCAAATCTAAATGGAAGTCAGCAAGCAAAGGATCCCATTGATGTAGCATCTAGCAAACCTCCTTGGGCTCACAGTGAAGGAAGAAGGTGGAAGTACATGAAAGAGGGCAAAGAGCAGATAGCATAGGGGCTAACTCTAACATAGTCTAAAATACTGGCTTGCTTGGCAGAAATTGGTCAAGTTTCTCTCAGATCTGTGATATGTATGTGCTATTCTCTGTTACCTGATTTAGTAAATATATATGAACTTTACAAGGGGTTATTTATTTATTTATTTTGTTTTTTGAAAAGATTTTATTTATTCATTTGAGAGACAGAGAGAGCACAAGCAGGGTGAGAGGCAGAAGAAGCAGACTCACTGCTGAGCAGAGAACCCAACCCAGGGCTGTATCCCAGACCTGGAGATCATGACCTGAGCTAAAGGCAGACACCTAACTATCCGAACCACCCAAGCACCCCAGGAGTTTTCTATTTAGGTCAATGGTATGTCTCCTGAAGAAAGTTCTATTAGAAAGTGGTGGTCCCATTTCTTGAGAGTTCCAGATAAAGCCTCATTTATTCCGCTTTTAATATAGGAATAATTAACTTCTAATGTAAAAATAACCTTCTATTCTTCCAAATATTAAAAAACCACAATTAAAAGGAATTACTTCAATTTTACAACCCAGGAGCTTCTTAGTGTTCAATAACAAAAATTCAACCAAGCAAATTTTAAAGGTCTAATTGGATTTATTAACTGATGCTAGTGAGTAGAAGGGAGCTCCAAAGGGCTACAGAAAAGGAAAGGTTTTTAAAGGTAGAGAGGGAGGGGGAAAATGGAAATTATTTCCAAAGAACCTTTTTTTTTTTTTTTTTAAGGCAAGGTTGCCCTCCTAATGGGATCAGAAGGGTCTATCAGTAAATGTCCTAGCCTAGTGCTGACCAGGAAGTCCTCATGCTGACTAGTTAAAGGTGACATTCCTAGGTGATTGGAATTGTAGTTAGGTTAGGCATTAAGTCTTGGTTAATTGACTTGAGGCTTTAACCCAAGTGATGCCATTTTGGGCCTGTGCATTTGTGTGTGTGTGTGTTTTTGTTTTGTTTTGGTTTTCATCAGTAAGGAAGTGATGGGTAGAGAAGAGACACATTTTAAAGATATTAAAATGCTTTGTTCAGCTTTTGAGACTGGATTGAGGGAAGCTCAAGTAATGGTGCTCAGCTTCTCTCCCGGGGAGAGTGGTTGTATGGTAGTGGTTTAACCAAGAGAGGGAAGCTGGCCCTGTTGGGAAGACTGCATTGAGAGATACCCAGCTGTGTGTAGGCTGAGTTTAGAGGTACTTCTGGGACATGCAGAAGAGGAAGAGGCAGGCTTCGAAACACATAGGGAAAGAATTTGGGAATTCAGGTAAGAGTTCCAACCTGGAGATGCTGATTTGGGTTTGGGGTGGTTTCCATGATGTGGATAGAGATGGTGATCATTCTAATTCTCTTTGGAAATGTTCTAGCAGTAAGACAAACCAGAAAAATCATGAATCTCAGGGGAGGGGAGATAATGTTCTATTTCTGCTCAGGAGCCCAAGGGGGCTGGAAAAGTATACTTTGGGAGGATACCAGGGACACATTCAACCGGCTCATTTTTTTCTTGGGCTGGCTCAGATGGTGGTTCCTGAATAAATCAAGTCTCAGGGGCACCGAGCTGCCCCCAGCCGGATTCAGAGTGACTCATTCTCTGTGACAGCCGGGTGTTGAGGAAGTGCTGGCCACCTGTCTCCCTCCAGGGCTGTAATTAGTTTGGGCTTTTCTGCCTTTTGTCATGTTAAATGGTGCCTGCCTGGGCCTAACTTCCGAGAGGCTTGCACTTAATCTGGGAGAGAAAAGAAAGGGTGACTCATTCTCCTTTTTCAGGCTGTTATAGAACTCTACCTTTCTTCAGCGGACCTCAGGGGGAACCCCTTCCAGGATCAGTACGAAATTTATCTTCATTTCATTTCAAACTAGTTCCCATTTCAAACTTTTCCTTTCCAACTAGTTCCCATTTCCTGGGGAGAAGCAGCCTTCTGCCTGCTTAATGATTGATTTTGGGGAGCCCTTATAGATTTCTCCTCTTTGCTAGGGTTTTTCCTATGTAATGTAGTGTATAGCTCTCTCAGATCTTGGTAAGTAGCCAGGCTTCACATCTTTCAAACTCACCAATAGTTCGATAGACTATTTATATCAATCCAACCCTCCAAATGCTCAAGGGGTAATGGCCATGAGGAATGGAATGAGAAGAGAATCTGTCTACAGTACAAAATCCATTTCAGTACTCACTCAAGGTCACCAGAAGGCTCATTTCCCAAGGGTTTTGGGACTTATCTTTCCATGGATGTACACTTTGGTCTCTGAGTTGATTTACTAGAAAAGCCTTCACCAGATGTGATGCTGAAAGGCCATCTGCTCTAAGGTTTAACGTGCTCTATGCCTCACAGAAACGGGATTTGTGATCTATAACAATACTTGGTTTGAGGTCACCTTCAGCTACCCCGTTTGTGGTTTCAGAGCTGAACAGTGGAAGCAATAGCTCTGTCCCTTAGGAGGTGATCTAAAATAGCTTTAAAGGACATTTACAGTGAGAAAGGCTTAAGTTGGACAGACTTCCTAAGGAGCTTCTTTTTAAGAGACCACAGAAAGAAATGAGTGGGGAATCCAGAACCTTCCTTTTTTAGCTTCTTGTAGCAAGAAGGTGGTGATCTATCCTTCCGGCTATTCACAGCTTCCTTGTGGCTCAGAAGTGCTGGCATTTCTGCTAGTGGAGTGTTGTTATGATAGAGCTATTCAGAGGAAGCTCCTGTTGTAGCTTTAGTTGTAAGAAGTAAGAGTTTTCTGTTTTCTTATTCCCCAAATTCCTCAGCATTTTCTCTGAGATGACTGCCAGCACTGGCAGATGATAGAAGTGGATTTTCCTTTGTTGTCAGAAGCTCTGGTTCATGATTACTACTTTTTTTTAGGTAATAAAAGCTGACTTGAATTTAATAAAGTATCTTAACCAGGGAGATAACCAAAGGATAGAGATAACCAAAAGATAACCAGGGAAATTTACCAAAGATGTAAATTAGGTCTACCCTAAATTATAGGTCTCTATTTTATAAAAAAAAGTTTCTCTTGTGAGACTCCCTAAAATGGCTTAATTATTTGAAATAAATTTGATTTACACACATTCAGATTTATCTAACATATAGACAATTACTTCAATTTTAATACTTGTTAAAAGATCAAGTGTGTACTTTTAAGCCAAACAAAACAAAACTGCTCCAGCTATCTGTTGATTGTAAAGGCATTAATATTCAAATATTAACTTCATTGTTTTATGCCCAATACTGTGATGTCTAAAATGGAAGTTTTTTTTTTTTTTTTTTAAGATTTTATTTATTTGAGAGAGAGAGCGAGCACACATGTGTGCACCCAAGTATGTGGGGGAAGGGTAGAGGGAGAGGGAGAAGCAGACTCCCTGCTGAGCAGGGTGCATGACCTGGGGCTCTGTTTAGGGACCCTGAGATCACGACCTCAGCAGAAGACAGATGCCTAACCCACTGAGCCATGCAAGCACCCCTAAAATGCAAGTTTTATGTTAACTAACTTGTTTGCTAACAAGTTATAAATGAAATTACTTTTCCTAGGTTCTTCCTACAATAATACTTCAAACTATGGTGTTTTTTTCATAAGCGGACTTAAAGATTCAACCTACTGTGTATGCCTGACTTACCAGGAGGCGGCTGGAGCGAAGAACTGGGTGCATTCATCCTGATGTGCACTTGGGGAGAGCAAATGGCTGGCAGCGCCCATGGATATCTGTGTGCTAGTCATGGGACACATGAGAAGAAACCAAGTACCCGGAGGTACCTGGCAGAACATGATTGTCTGATCATGGTTGTCTTTTCCATCTTATGACAGTCCCTTCTTTGCAACTAAATGCTAAGGAAAGTGTTGAGTTTGTGACTGGATCTGCTGTTTGGTAAGAGTTGATAGAGGATTACTCCTCTGTGTATTTGGCTATCTCCACATGGCTATGTGACTCTTCAAGTGCAGGGTTGTTTCTCTCAGGAGTTATCAGAATATGTTCCACATTTTCCCTTTACTTGTCTCACAGGGCAAGCTTCCACATGAAGACTCCCTTCTAATAGGTGTCCCTAGATATGACTTCATCTCCCCATGGAGAGAGACTTTATATTTGTCTTGGAGCTCCCACTAGAGTCCTGAAATAACTCTGAAAGGAGTCTAAAACTAATGAAAATCTTTTGAGTTTTGGTTATAAGAAGTTATCTAGGACAATGAGTTGAAGAGACATTGATTACATGGAAAAATATAGTCTCATTTAGGGCATCTGGGGGGCTTAGTGGTTGAGTGTCTGCCTTTGGCTCAGGTCAGGATCCCAGATTCCTGGGATTGAGTTCTGCATTGGGCTGCCGCAGGGGGCCTGCTTCTCCCTCTGCCTGTCTCTGTGTCTCTCATGGATAAGTAAATAAAATCTAATACACACACACACACACACACACACACACACACACACACACACATAGTCTGATTTTACTGATGAAGAAGAGAGAACTATGACTTGAGTATTCAGTGAGATTAAAAAAAAAAAGCACCCAGTATAGTCAGTATTATAAAAAGAAATAGAAAAAAAAGAAATAGAATAAATAGCATCTGAAAACAGATTGTGCATTTACCAGAAGCTAAAATATTGGCATAGTGTAACTATGTAGACGAAATTGTTGGTAGGATTTAAATACATTGCAGCTGTGTGTGTATGTGACTCTACAGGCATGTATATCTGTGTGATTGTGCATGATGAATAGGGTGGGTAGAGTTTAGCCTATAGGTTAAAAAAATAAAGCCATTAGATTTTCTCCCTGAGAAATTGGATGTGTTAAAGAACTGATCTACTTTTCACTTTCTGGTGGCGGTGCACAACTTTTCTTCCAATTTGATCCAGCTTCTCCTTGCTATTCTTTTTTTTTTTTTTTAAGATTTTATTCATGCATGAGAGACACACACAGAGAGAGGCAGAGACACAAGGCAGAGGGAGAAACAGGCTTCCATGCAGGGAGCCCGACATGGGACTTGATTCTGGATCCCAGGGACTTGATCCCAGGATCACGCCCTGGGCAGAAGGCGGCACCAAACCGCTGAGCCACCTGGGCTGCCCATCTCCTTGCTATTCTTATAGAGAGTTAAGATTTAACTCCTGATCTTAGTTGGTAGATAAATGGGTCATTAACCCTACTGTTTTAGAGGGTCAGGCCCACCAGCTGCCCCTAACCACTTTTCTCCCTTTCAGCCCCTTTGGTGTCCCAAACTGACAGTGTGCTATGTGTGCTCAGGACTCATATTTTGAAATGCAGTGTTACCTGATCATTTATTGAAGGTGAGAGTATTCTCATGGAGGTAGGGGTGTTTGAAAGTCTAAGGAAGCAGAGATCAGTGTGAGGAGCCCTCTAGAATTAGTTCTGCTCATTTATGGGATACTTAGAAGCCAGCTGCACAAAGACACCCACTGCGGGCTGAAATGTTGGGGGTAGTGATGGGACCCAACACAACAGTCAGACTCAACAACGTGCAGAACTTAAAAGAGAGAAGCATACTTTTAAAAAAAATCATTGACCCACCTAAAGCAAAAAGGAAAAGCATCCGCCGTTGGTAGCTTTCTGGAACATGTGGAAGGTGAAACAGTTTAGCTACTTACTTTCTGCAGGATCAAGGCTGTCCCTTGGCAGACTGGTGATGGGGATGAAGATGGGCCAGGTGTGGGGTCACTCCCTGAATAAGCCTCCTGCCTCTTAGGAAAACTCTTCACCCTTTGGGGGGGTCTCACATGGCCTGTGGGGTGCTCAGGATTCTGTTAATGTGTACCAATAGTGGGACAAGATTCATGCCCCAGAACTTCCTACTTCAAACTCAAAATTTACTAGTCAAATGACCTATTTTAAAAGTCTGCCCTATGTTGGGACAACTAATAAATTAATTCTTCTAATATGTTAATTACCTAATTCTTTACATTCTTTCCACAAATATAATATCTCGGCACAGTTAAAATGCACACTTCATCTTAAAAAAACTCGAGAATAATTCCTATGGCAACGTGGAGCTAGAAGAGATGTTCTGGAAGATGGGTTAAGTCCAATCCTCACATTTTATAATCAAGGCAAGAGAGGCCGCTGAATTGAAACCACCCTACAGTATTATATGACCACTTACTGTCTCTGGGCAGAAACCAAACCCTGGCCTCCTGACTCTGCATCATATGTGGTAAGAATCAGAGCCACAATAATATACAAATGAGGCCTTTTTGTGTTTTTTGTTAGGGGAAGTATGGCCACTCCCCAAATCAAGAGTCCTTTCTATATGTAGGACACTGTGCTTGGAGCTGGTAATAAAAGAGGGGAAGATATTGCTTCTGACTTAGAGGAGAGACAGCACAAATATGCTTAAGAGATAAATCCCAATCCTAGGGAATATATCTCTTCCAATGTGTGGAGCAGAAAATTACCTCCTGAAAAACTGAGTCCCTTACAACTCATATATTTTCCTTAATTTCTGTTTCCTCTGCATTTTATAACTAGTTAATGTCAAGTGTTATAAATATGACCGTCCTCAAAATACGCTTGTTGCCTCTTTTTTTTTTTTTTTCCTGAGGTTGGGAATAAATTAATTTAAATTACTCTAAACCCTGAAACTCAGATGAAAATAGAAGGGACTTGTTCCTGGAATACAGGTACCTCCAAGAATAAGGTGGTCCCAAAACTTAATAGAGGAATAGAAGGCAAAATCAGGTTTTAGGCTTGACTTCACAATAAGAACACTTGAGAGGTAAAAGGAAAATGAAGAAAATGCTGTGAATTGAGCTGGAGGAAGAAAGGAATTTCCTTAGGAGAAAGATCAGATCAGACAGATGGGAAATATGTGGGATGTGTGTTCCTTTGGGCATTGGCTTAGGAATAGGGGATCTTATGATGGTTAATGGATTGTTGAGTTGTTTGAGGAGCAACATTATAAATAAAACTACTCTTCCCTGTCTGGATTCAGAACCAGCTAAGTATGAAGATGCCAGGAACACAAGACTCAGAAGGAAAGTGGATGTTACAAATATGTGATATATGGAATGGGGGTGCCTGGGTGGTTCGGGTGGTTAAGCATCTGCCTACGGCTCAGGTCATGATCCCAGGGTCCTGGAATCCAGCCCCAAGTTGGGCTCCCTGCTCAGTGGGAAATCTGCTTTTCCCTCTCTCTTGGCCTCTCCCCCTGCTTGTGCTCTCTCTCTAATGAATAAATGAAAATCTTTTTTTTTTTTTTGAATAAATGAAAATCTTAAAAAAATGTGGAATGGATGCAGGGGGTCAAAGGTCACCTCAGGAAATACCTGGAGACTTAGAAGGACCACCTTGCAAATTTCCCTATTTCCTTGCTCATGGGGAGGATGTGACCTCTGGTTGACCCTAGGGCTGGACCTCTGCATCTCCTCCCTGCCTCCTGGGCTTTTGGAATGTACAATCCACCCGCATCCCCACAGCTGGAGCCATTGTCAAAAACACAGCCCTGAGAGAGTCATGCATCCTTGAGATCATCTAGGGGCTATACATGACCGAATCCAGTTAAGGCCCCTATATAAGATCCTAAGATTCTGGCAGGTAGGTGTGGAGATCTATTCAGCTTGCAGCCACCCAAGAGGAACCCAGTTGATCCTGCCATCTACCAATCTGGAGTGGTCTGCCTTTGGTCTCTCCTTGCATGGGGGTGTAGGGGCAGGGACAGTTTCACATTCACCCCGGGGAGCTCCTGAGGTTTCCAGCCAGCATGCTGGAAGGACATGAATGTGTCAAATGCCTTTCAGGGAGAGGGTGCAGAATGTGTAGGTGAATTGTCTTTCCTAGGACAGAAGGTGTATATATCACAATTACCTTTTTTTTTTCTTTTTTTTTTTTTATTTATGATAGTCACACACACAGAGAGAGAGAGAGAGAGAGAGAGGCAGAGACACAGGCAGAGGGAGAAGCAGGCTCCATGCAGGGAGCCCGACGTGGGATTCGATCCCAGGTCTCCAGGATCGCGCCCTGGGCCAAAGGCAGGCGCCAAACCGCTGTGCCACCCAGGGATCCCACAATTACCTTTTTGATGGTATATGTCTCCTAGTGTGATTCTGGATTGTTTTAAATCCTGGATTTTGAGGCGATTGTTTTGTTTGGAGAAACTATGGTAGGAGCTGGTCAGTTGTTTTTTTCTACATCTTGTGCCCGGGGTGCTAACGCTTGGTGTCTTATTTTTCCTGTTTACTCTGACTCTTTGGACAAGTGGTTTAAGGGAGAGACTTGGGTTTTGTTAATTCAGCTTGGGAGGTGATGAAGGAGCCCATTCCGTGACAGGGACCTGATTCTGCCCAGGCCCGGAGGTGAGATTCTCTTAAGTGGAACAAATTTGGGAATTCTTTCAACTGTACTGTACATAAGGATTTTGTTTCCAGAATCCAATTTGTCTCCGGATACTTACCATTCAAGGGGGTTCCTATTATCTAAATTTGGTGCCTATTTATATTGCTGCTGAAGGGTTTGGGGATTTAAGAATGTCCTCTGTGTGCCTTGCACACTTTTTGGGGAAGATATATTAGACAGTGTAGCTGGGCATAATGTGAGATGGGAAACAGGTAGGGAGTGAATTTTGGCTCAGGGTACAGTTTGGCCTTGAAGTTAATTTACTATATGTTCAGTTTCACCATCTCCGAACCTTTAGGTACAAAAATCTTGTCCACATAAGCCCAAAGAAAATGCATAAAGAGCAGTAATAGTTGTGGGCCGAGAGGTCTTGTAAAAGTAGAAGCAAAACTGGGGTGCCTGGGTGGCTCAATGGTTGAGCATCTTCCTTTGGCTCAGGTCATGATCCCGGGGTCCTGGGATTGAGTTCCACATTGGGTAGGGAGCCTGCTTCTCCCTCTGCCTATGTCTCCACCTCTCTGTGTGTGTCTCTCATGAATAAATAAATAAATAAGAAAGTAAAAGCAAAACTGCCCTGATATCCTGTAGGTTTTCTTCCCTGAGAGAGCCACGCTCCTAAATTGTATGGACTTGGTTGTTCAAGCACTGAGAAAGGCTCTGTGTATGTGTGTGTATGTGTGTGTGTGTATGTGTGTGTGTGTGAGAGAGAGAGAGAGAGAGAATGGGGTGTTATTATTTTGGGGTGTTATGAAAGGAATATCTCCCCCATGATTTTTGCTTTCAGGGAAGGGCTACCTGTTGGTTGGGTCCTGCTTTTCTGTCAGGAGGCGGTTAAATCTGCCATTGATCAATGCTCCTGCATCACATGGTTTCTTGTACCTGCTTTAAAAAAAAAAATTAAATTCAACTTGCCAACATATAGTATAACACCTAGTGCTCATCTCATTGTGTGCCCTCCTTAGTGCCCATCCACCTCCCCTTCTGCAACCCTTTGTTTCCCAGAGTGAGTAGTCTTTCATGGTTTGCCTTCCTCTCTAATATTTCCCAACTCAGTTTCCCCCCCTTTCCTTATGGTCCTCTTCACTGTTTCTTATATTTCACAAATGAGTGAAACCATATGATGATTGTTGAAAGACAAACTTGACTTTTTTCACTCACTGTAATACCCTCCAGTTCTATTCACGTCAAAGTAAATGGCAGGTATTCATCCTTTCTGATAGCTTAGTAATATTCCACTGTATATAGACCACATCTTCTGTATCCATTCATTTGTTGAAGGACATCATGGGTCCTTCCACAGTTTGGACATTGCTGCTGTGAACATTGAGGTGAAGGTGTCCCGTTGTTTCATTACATCTGTATCTTTGGGGTAAATACCCAGTAGTGCAATTGCCGGGTTGTAGGGTAGCTCTATTTTTAACTTCTTGAGGAAACTCCACACTTTTCCAGAGTGGCTGCATGAGCTTGTATACCAACTAACAGTACAAAAGGGCACTTGATGAGATGAGCACTGGGTGTTATACTATATGTTGGCAAATTGAATTTAAATAAATAAAAAAAAAAAAACCACAATGAGATACCACCTCACACCAGTGAGTGGCTAAAATGAAGACTGGAGAAAGGGGAACCCTCTTGTGCCTGCTTCTTAGGAGACCCTCCCTTCAGGCACCCTGCCTCTCAGCTTCACATTCTGGTTTCCCTACTCTGGGCTTTGCCTGATTTTCAAACTTCTTGTTAAGTCAGTGGGTAGTCAAGTCAGATCAGGCCTCTGCTACAGCTGTCAGGGGTTGCAGGAACTGATTATTAAAACTGGTAACTTGGTTCAGGTTAAGGAACGTATTACTTAAAAGGTTCTTTGCTTTGCCTTTTACATTTGGCATTCTTCTTTCACCTGGAGAGAGAGGGGGCTTGATTGGCTGTCATTTTAGTTCTTAGAGAAAGGCCTGAGCAGTTTCATGCCCAAAAGTTATTTTACAGAAGTTGCAAGAAGAGAAAGGAACAGAAGAATGAAATATACTCAAAGTTTCTTGTATCTTTTGGTCTTTGAGAAATCAGGCATAATTATTATTCTGTAATATTTGGGAAAAAAGAGGAAGCTCAGCTTTAAGTGACCCAAATAAGAAAAGTTACAATTTCCTCTCATTACGTTCATCGGCTCGATGTAAAAGGAGTCGGGTGACTACTCTTGGGGCACGAGGGGGCAGTTCTTACCCTTGGAGCTTGATGGTGGACCAACTTCTCTGGTTGCCACTGTTCAGGCATTTGAATGAAATGAAATAACCCTTACTAGCAGAAGTCTGAGAAAGCAGCTCTAGCGACTTGAATATTAATGATAATTTGGGTAGATATTAATCACTTACGTAGTAGATTTGGACCAATGTTTATCTTTTAGAATTCTGAATTTTTCATTACAGCTTTGTATTTATATTTATTTACTTATTTTTAAAAAAGTAAATAAATTTTATGTATTTATTTGTGTGTGTGTGAGAGAGAGCATGGGGAGGGGCAGAGGAAGAAGCAGGATCCCTGCTGAACAGAGAGCCCAACATGGGGCTTGATCCCAGGACCTGAAGATCATGATCTGAACCAAAGGCAGACACTTAACTGACTGAGCCACCCAGGCACCACTTTATTTATATTTATTTAAAATCTGCCAAAGGAAACGGCATATTCCCTGATCTTTGGTCAGGAAAGTCCCTAAACACTTTTATTACATTATTTTTTAATCAAAATTTTTAAACTTATCTGTAGTCAAATTAATCTTTTCCTTATGCCTTATGGATTTTGTATTCTGTTAAGAAAAGTGTTTCCACTTTGACATATCTATGTGTATGTCTGTGTGTGTATATGTATTGTACACACACATATATATAGATGTATACTTTATTATCTACATTCATTTATTCTTTGGTCTATTATATATGTATATTATATATATGGTAATATATATTTTTTTTATTAAAGGAGAGAGACAGAGAGGCAGAGGGAGAGGGAAAGTCCTAAGCAAGCTCCCCACCCAGTACAGAGCCTGACATGGGGCTCAATCTTAAAATCCTGAGATCATGAACTGAGTCAAAATCAAGAGTTGAATGCTTAATGAACTGAGCCACCCAGGTGCTCCTGGTCTACCTTATACATATTGTCAGGAATATTCTATTTGCCTCCTCAAATTTGCCTAGCTGCATCGTCTAATATAACGCACCAGACAACTGCAAGAAGTAGACATTTGTAGAGTTTATTGGGCAGCCGTATGGAGAATGGGTTGGAGGGATGCGGAAATGACATGAATGGGGCGGAAAAATCAATTAGGGCTATGGTGTGTAGTAGCAACTGGTGAAGGGGGAGGTTGGAGGCCCAGTCAAGTGGTAGTGTGGGCATGACTTAGTGACCATTGAATGTGAGCATGTGGGACAAGCAGCAGCAGCGGTGAGTGGAGGCTGGCAAAGACAGGAGGCTTTGGATGGGCATGTTTCTGCTGAGACATTGGGGGCGGGACCTTGGGAGGGAAGCAGGGTCACGCAGGGAAGGAGTCTAAGGCAAGTGCACTGACCTTCCCATCTACGATTCTACCCACTAACCCACTATCCGTTTTCTATTCCTCTCTCAACTAAGAAAGCCCAAGGAAAACCCACTTTACAAGTAACTGTTTTTCACACGTGGTTTCTCGTTTTGGAGGTGAAGTTGTAATTAGCAGTGACTATGTGAAACTGTTCAATGAAAAGCGAGCGGTCCTGTCCGTAAATGCCCAAGTACGAATGGTACAAGTGTCCCTGCAATTTCTGTATTAGCCACAGGGTGGCGAGCTCAGTTCACAGAAACCCGAATCTGCACCCCAGAAATTTCTTTTTCTAACATTGTTAACAAAAGGAAGACTCTGTTATGGCCGAGACTGGCTGCTATATATAAATGAGAGACTAGAAACTTCCAAAAAAATTATTTAATTGAATAATCAATTTGGGCATTTACAGCTTTATGTGTACCTTACAAAAGCTTATTGCTTTTTTATTTTCTATTCCTCCAGGACACTTGATTTGAGAAAGCAATTGATAAGGATTAATTTAGACAACCAGGTGCCACAATGACATAGTGATCAAATTCTATTCCTTAACTAGACTAGATGCTTTTCATTCGAAGACCATACATATCTAATGTATCCCTTAGTCCTTGCTAGGGGTTGAATTGTGTCCCTTGCCCCCACCCCCCCATCAATGTAACCGTATTTGAAGATAGAACTTTTAGGAAGTAATTAAGGTCATAAGGGTGGGGTCTTAATCTTAAATGACTGTTGGTCTTAAGAGAATTTAACATTTCAGAATTATTTTAATGATCAGTAATACTGGGAGTTGAAGAAGTCCTAAGACAGAAGACTAGTAGGATATCTTTCTCATTCCAAATGATCTTAAACAAAAACAAAACAAAACAAAAAACAACCCCCCCAGAACTTATGTTATATATATATAGTATATATCTATACTTGTGTGTACATTTTTATTAGGAAATTACAAGATATCCAAATGACAGAGCCAGAGAAAAGTCGACAGTCTATGGCAAAGCTTCCAGAGTCTTCTTTGCCAATTTTCCCCTATGTTTGCTAAAATTACCTACCTGAGGACAAGACCATCAAATCTGCAATTTGGAATGAGACTTAAAAGTGCATATTTCTAGAAAGTTAAAGTATTGTCTTAAATCCATCCCAAGGTGTCAAAGATGGATCATTTTACATGCAGATGTTTCAGGGAAGTAGACTGGTAGTGGTGGTAATAAAGAAGAGAGGAAAGATGAGGAAAAGTATAGAGACAGAAGGAGGAAAATGAGAGAAACTTTCCCTTTTGGAACTAATGAGGTTCAGATCTGCTCAGAAGACTCCATGTTTTGTTGTTTTTTGCTCACTTACAAAAGGGAGACACTTAAACATGGAAACAATCCATATTTTAACCGTAAATCAGAATTTGAGGTTCAGTTTTGACATGTATGCTTTTGGGCAAGGTGCTTTCTAATCCTTTTTCCTAATTTGTAAAACAGAGCTAATGCCTACTTGTGGAGGCCTGAATGAGAGGATGCCTACAAAGCTTCTAGCCTTGTCCCACACAGAGTTGGTGCTTGGGATTATTTGGTGGGGTTTAACATCCTACTTAAGAGTACAGCCCTTGGGGATCCCTGGGTGGCTCAGTGGTTGAGCGTCTGCCTTCAGCCCAGGGCGTGATCCTGGAGTCCAGGATCAAGTTCCACATCAGGCTCCCTGCATGGAGCCTGCTTCTCCCTCTGCCTGTGTCTCTGCCTCTCTCTCTCTGTCTCTCATGAATAAATAAAATCTTGAAAATAAAAAAGAGTACAGCCCTTGGAGGCAGATAGTCTGGCCTGAGTCCAGCTTGGCCAGTGACAAGGTAGGCTGCTGGAACAATCTACAAGTTTCTTCATCTACAAGCTGTAGGTCATATGTACTCTCTGTTGTTGTGAGGATAATACAACACACCTCAAGTTCTGTGTAGTGAGGGCTACTTAGTGGGAGCTCAGTGATCAGCAGCTGATACTGTCACCCATTAGGCTTGGACATGGTACTTGGCCCTTGGGGGAAAATCATGGGTGGAAGCTGGAGGAGCTTCTTCTGCTCATGCCTCTGCACCTGCTTTTACACTGTTCTCCTCTGACTTAGCTTTGATCATGCATCATGTGTTTATGGATCAATATTTAGTGCAACATTTTTCATTTTTTAAAGACTTATGACTCCTTTTGATAAATGTAAAAAAAGGACAACCTTCCTATTCCTTTTCAGATTTTGATTTCCTGCCCCTCTGTCCATCCCCTACTCCCATCTGGGCATTGCCTTCAGGGGAAAATCTCCCATCTGAAGGCTCGCTATTGCCCAAGGCAGAACTTCCCAGTCCCAGGCCAGGGCACTTGGAACCTGCAGTGGCTTATAGGAGTGGCAAGAAGATGATCCCCCCCAGCTAGGTGGGGAACAATCCATCCCTCTTCTTATTTCCTGGTGAAGTCTCCTATGAATCCTACAAGTTCCCTTTGAAACATCCCTGCTGTAGGAGCCCTGTCCTAACTGTGGCCCTTGTGTTTGGCATAATTCCAAAGTGACCCCAGCAGTCCATGCTCTTGTATAATCTGCTCTCTGTGTGTGAGCAAGCCTGTGAGAATGATGAGATCTTGCTCCTGTGATCCTGTTACATTGTACCTTTACACAGCAAAGGTAAAGGGATTTTGCAGATGTAATTAAGGTCCCTAATTAGTTGATTTTTGAGTTAATCAAAAGTGAGATTATCCTGGGTGGGCCTGGCCTGATTAGGTAGTTTTTAAAAGTGACAAGCAGCAGCAGGCATTCTCCTGCTGGCTTTGAAGCAAATGCCTGTGCTGTGAACTGCCTAAGCAGTGCAGAAACAGCCAGGAAGGTGAAAGAAAATCTGGAGAGAGGAATGTGCAACATTTTCAGCAGTGTGGAGCCAACTGCTTCGGAGAGGTAAATTAAGACAAGGGCTGCAAAATACACATTTTATTATCCAGCAAGCAGGTGGTCAGGATATATTCGGTGGAATGGCATGGACAAAATCAGATTGCAGTGTTATGCACAGTGAATGCAAGATGCGGAGTAGACGGAGCAAGCACAAGCTGAGTCTTTCAAGCAGCTGTGCTGGGGATGGAGAGTCAGAGGGCAGTAGTTGGAGGTGGGCCCCTAGGGCTACAATATGGTTTTCATAATGGGACATGCTGAGGCTTGTAGATGCTACTGGGAAGGACAAAACAGTGAGAAGGAGAAGAGGAAGGCACTTCATGGCATGATGTTCCCAAAGAGATAATCATGAACAAAGAGGGAGAAATGTTCCCTGGGCAGGAGTGGGCTAGCTCTTCCACTGTCCTTGGAAAGAGAGCTGTGTTAGGTTCAGGTGCAGGTGAGTGTGGAAGGGGGAGTGATTGATTGGGTAGGGCCGGAAGAAGAGGCATGTTTTACAGATGACCTCTACCTACTTTCTCTGTGAAGGAGGAAGCAAAGTCATCCACTCATAATGAGATGGTGAGTGTCTGGTTTGTGGAGTGGGGAATTAAAAATAAAAATCTTTAAAATTTGATTATAGCACACATACAGAAAAGTAGGTAAGTTGTAACTATACCAACCAATAACTTAATACAATTTGAATTCAATCATGTAACCACCACCCATTTAAAGACCTAGAATGTTACAGCACCCCAGAAGCCTTTTCTGTGCCCCCATTGAACAGCAAATGCTTCCTAAAGGAACTGCCACCCCGACATCTAACACCATACATTAATTTTGCTTTCTTTTTGGTACTTTGTCTGATTGGAATTCTATGGTATGTATTGTTTTATACTTGATTTCTTTTACTCAACATTGTGTTTGCAAGATTCATCATGTTGTTGGGTATAGAAGTATTTCAGTAGTTTGCATTGCTATATAGTATTCCATTTACAAATATATCACAATTTATCTTTTCTAATGTTGATAGATATTTGGGTTGTTTTGCTTATCACAAATAGGGCTTCTATGTAAAGACATACTACATATTTTTATAAGATTTTATTTATTTATTTATTTATTTATTTATTTATTTATTTATTTATTTGAGAGAGAGAGAGAGCACGTAAGCAGGGGAAGAGGTGAAGGGAGAGGGTGAAGCAGGTTTCCTATTTATTTCCTACTGAGTAGGGAGCCTGACAAAGGGCTCAATCCCAGGACCTGAGCCGAAGGCAGATACTTAAATGACTGAGCCACCCAGGCACCTCCATACTACATATTTCTTGGTGTCCATGTAATGCACTTGGGTTTAACAGAAATGTGGGAGTGGAATTACTATCAGAAATATAGGAGTGGAATCACTATATGTTGGGTTATACATATATTCAGCTTTCACAAATATTGCCTGGGAAGGAAGGATCTGGCAACAATCTTGCAATCAATTTTTCTCTCTTTAGTGAGGATGCCTGGGAAAGAAAAAAATAAATGACCTAGATAAACCCTTTGTAAACGTGCTAATAAAAAGACTTGCAGGCAGGTACGCTGATGGTATTTACTAGCATGAGAGTCTTTATCTATGGAATGCTTTTTAGGATGTACTTGAATCATTTAGGTTGCTTTTTGTAAATAAACCTGGTATATGTCTCCTTAAGGGTTATGATTTCCAAGAAAATAGTACCTATGATACTGAATAATCAGAAAATAAAATGTAGATGTTTCACAATTTCAATTCTGAAAGAGCTCCCATTTGCTTATGTGATGGCCATATGCATTATAGCCTCCTAACATGTCAAGGAAGAATGTGAACAGTGGTGGTGTTGATCACTGATCTTTTCTTGCTTTACCTATGCCTCACAATGACCTGTATCCTTGTAATTATTTGTTGAACATGGGAAGCCCTCTGAATCTTCTATTTGACTGATTCGTTGTGTTATCTCACTACCAAACAATATCCTACATGATTGCTCCAATTTATGCTTCCAACAGCAGTGTAGGAGAGTTCCAATTGCTTCCATTCTTGCTAATACTTGGCAATGTCATTTTTTTTATTTTAGGCATTCTGGAGTGTGTGTGTAAGTCTTTTGACTTTATTTTTTTTTCAAAATTGCCTCATCTCTTCTTTTATTTGCATCTTAATTATAAAAGTAGCTTTCCCATTTCTACAACAAATCTGCCTAAATTTTGATTGAGATAGCATTAGAGTCATACACAAATGTGGAAGAAAGGCCAAATTTTCAGTACTTCATGTTGTGGGTTGAATTATGTTTCCCCCACTCCCCCAAAAGTTATGTTGAAGTCCAACCCCCATATCTATGAATATGACCTTATTTGCAAATGAATCTTTGCAGATGTGATCAACTTAAAATGAGGTCAGAGTTGATCAAGGTAGCTCCGAAGCTCAATGACTGGTGTCTTATAATGATACCATAGTTGACTTTAGACTTCTTTCTTTCCAGAAATATATTTACTAAAGACTATAAATTCCCTTCTAATTACAGATTTAGTCATATCGCATATTTTTAAATGTGTTTACACCTTCATTTTCATTTGCTGATTTGCCATTTCTTCTTTGACCCAGGGTAATTTTGAAACACTTAATTTGAGAAATATGGATAATTTCTGGTTGTATTTCTGTAGTCAAGTCCTAGTTGAATTTCACTATAATCAGAGAACATATTCTAAGTATTTTTTTATTTTTATTTTTTAAGTGGTTTTGATCCTTTGGAATTTATTGAGAATTACTCTATGGGCCAACATGTGGCTTAATTTGGTAAATATCCTATATATACTTGGAAAGCTTGTGTCTTTGCAGTTCCTAGGGTCAGTGTTCTATATGAGGAGATCAATTTGTGTTTTTCAAATATTCTCTATCTTTAACTGATTTTTTTTGGTCTGCTTGTTCTATCAACTCTTGAGAAAGATATATTAAACTCTTTTAGTATCATTGTGAGTTTGTCTATTCCTCCTTTTAGTTCTGTCAACATTTCCTTTATTTTTAGATTATATTGTTATATGTGTACACACTTAAAATTGTTATAACTTCCTGCTAAAATGGAACTTTTATCATTATGAAATATCACTTTTCTTCTATAATAATGCTTCTTGCCAAAAGTTTACTTTAAGTAGTATTAATATAGGCACACAAGCTCTTTTGGTTAGTGATTGCATAATACATATTTCTCAATTTGTACTTTTAGGCCCTTTGTGTTGAAGGCATGTCTTTTATAAAGAATACAAAATTAAGTTTTAATTTTTGTTTTCTAAATCTACCAATATCTCTCTCTTAATTGGACTGTTTAGTCAGGCTAAATTTGTTGTTATTACTTAAATATTTGTCTTTAAATTTATTATAGTACTGTTTTATATTTTTCCAATCCATGCTAAGTTCTTTTCTCTCTTTCAATGTCTCTCTCTCTTTTGTAGACTTACTGGTGCTAAGTTCTCTCAGTTTTTATTTGTTTGAAAATGAATTTATTAAATTTTTACCTTTAAAGATATTTTTATTGTATATAGAATTTTAAAGTACTTTGAGGCTATTATTCCATTATTTTTTGGCTTTCAATATTGTCTTTAAAAAGTTTTTGCAAGTCTTAGTTTTTTCCAGTTTGAAAGTAATCTTTAAAAAAAAAAAAAAAAAAAAAAAAGAAAGTAATCTTTAATTTTTAAAAAAATATTAGCAGCAATGTCCACAATAGCCAAACTGTGGAGGGAGCCTCGGTGTCCATCAAAAGATGAATGGGGGGAAAAAAAAGAAAGATGAATGGATAAAGAAGCTGTGATATATATATATATATATATATATATATATATATATATATATATACACATACACACACACACAATGGTATATTACTTAACCATTAGAAATGACAAATACCCACCATTTGCTTCAACGTGGATGGAACTGGAGGGTATTATGCTGAATGAAGTAAGTCAATTGGAGGACAAACATGATATGGTCTCATTCATTTGGGGAATATAAAAAATAGTGAAAGGGAATAAAGGGTAAAGGAGAGAAAATGAGTGGGAAATATCAGTGAGGGTGACAGAACATGAGAGACACCTAACTCTGGGAAATGAACAAGGGGTGGTGGCAAAGGGGGTGGGCAGGGGGTTGGGTGACTGGGTGATGGGCACTGTGGGGGGCAATTGATGGGATGAGCACTGGGTGTTTTGCTATATGTCGGCAAATTGAACTCCAATAAAAAAAAATACAAAAAAAAGGAGTAAATAAGTAAAAAAAAATTGGCTGCTTTAAAAAGTTTTTAAAAAATTTATTTATTTATTTATGAGAGACAAACAGAGAGAGGCAGAGACATAGGTAGAGGGAGGAGCAGGCTCCCTGTAGGGAGTCTGATGTGGGACTTGATCCCAGGAGCCTGGGATCATGACCTGAGCCAAAGCAGACTCTTAAACACTGAGCCACCCAGGAGTCCCTAAAAATTTTTTTTATACCTTTGATTTTTAGCAGTTTTAGTTCAGTAAGTAAACTAGTAAGTTACAGTAAACTGTAACTAGTAAGTTACAGTAAGTAACTTATTTTGATATATTCAGTTATGATTTTTAAAAGAGATTTTATTTACATATTTATTTTTTCACTCATTTATTTAGAAAGAGTGAGCAGGGGAAGGGGCAAAAGGAGAGGGAGAGAGTATCTCAGGCAGACTCCCCACTGAGCACAGAGCCTGACACAGGGCTCCATCTCATGACCCTGAAATCATGACCTGAGCTGAAATCAAGAGTCAGACTTTCAACTGACTGAGCCACCTAGGCACCCCAAGATACGATTTTCTTGATATTTATCCCTCTTGGGGTTTGTAGAACATTTTGGGTCTGTGGATTGATATCTTTCATTATCTTTGGAAAATTTGTAATAGTATTACTCCAAATATTGCTTTATTCCCATTCTCTCTCTTTTTTTCCTAGAATCCCAATTACATGTGTTACATTTTTCTTTTTTATTGTACTCCTTTGGTCTTAAACTTTTTTAGATTTTCTATTTTTTCTCTCTCTCTCTATGAGTCATTCTGGATATTCCCTTTAAAAAAGCCTATTTTTTACACCAGTTTTAGGTTCACAGCAAAACTGAGTGGAAGGCACAGAGATATCCCATATATCCCTTTGCCCCTATGAATGTATTGGCCTCCCCCATTATCAACTTCCTCCCATTAGAATGGTCCATTTGTTGCAATTGATGAACTTGTAATGACACATCCTTATCACCTCAAGTCTATAGTTCACTTTGGGGATCACTTTTGATATTGTATGGGTTTGGACAAATGTATAATGACATCTGTTCATACATATAGTATCATGGAAAAAGTATTTTCACTGCCCTAAAAATCCTGTGTTCCACCTATTTATCCTTTATTCCTATCCCATTTCCTGGTAACCACTGATTTTTTTTCCTATCTCCATAGTTTTGCCTCTTCCAGAATATCATATAGTTTGTATAATATAAATGTAGCTTTTTCAGGTTGTCTTCTTTCACTTAGTAAAATGCATTTGAGTTACCTGTATACTTTTTCATGCCTTGATAGCTAACTTATTCTTAGCATTGAATATTTCATTGTCTGGATATGCCACGTTTTATCAGTTCACCTACTGGAAAACATTTTGTTGATTCCAAGTTTTTGGCAATTGTGAATAAACCTGCTGTAAACATACATGTGCAAATTTTTATGTGTACATAAGATTTCAACTCCTTTGAGTAAATACCAAGGAGCACAATTGCTGGATTGTGTGGTAAGAGTATGTTTGGTTTTGTAAGAAACCATCAAACAGTCTTCACAAGTAACTGTACCATTTTGCATTCCCACCAGCATTCCTACCTGTTGCTCCACATCCTTGGCAGCAGTTGATGTCACTGTTTCAAATTTTGGACATTCTGTTAAGTGTGTAGTCATATATCATTGTTTTAATTTGCATTTCCCTTATGATATATGTGGATTATCTTTTCATATGCTTATTTGCCATCTCTATATTTTTTTTGTAAGTCGCTGTTAAGCTCCTTGGTCTATTTTTTAATGGAACTGTTGTTTTCTTACTGTTGAATTTTTAAAATTCTTGTATATTTTGGATAAGAGTCCTTTATCAGATGTATATTTTATAAATGTTTTCTCGCAGTCTGTGTGACTTCTCATTTTCTTGCTAGTGTCTTTCATGGAGCATAGTTTTTTTAAAAAAAATTTTAATGAAATCCAGCTTATCAATTATTTCTTTCATGGATCATGCCTTTAGTGTTATATCTAAGTCTTTATCCCCATAACAAAGGTTATCTAGGTTTTCTCCTATATTATTTTCTAGGAACTTATAGTTTTGAATTTAGCTTTTAGGTGCACAATACATTATAAGTAAATTTTTGTTAAGGGTATAAAGTCTATGTATAGATTCATTTATTTGTATGTGGATGTCCAGTTGTTCCAGCACCATTTATCAAAAAGACTTTCTTTTCCCCATTGTATTACCTTTACTACTTTATAAAAAGGTCATGTGATTATATATATATATTTTTAAAATTTTTATTTATTTATGATAGTCACACAGAGAGAGAGAGAGAGAGGCAGAGACACAGGCAGAGGAAGAAGCAGGCTCCATGCGCCGGGAGCCCGACGTGGGATTCGATCCCGGGTCTCCAGGATCACACCCCGGGCCAAAGGCAGGCGCCAAACCGCTGCGCCACCCAGGGATCCCCGGTCATGTGATTATATTTCTGTGGGTCTATTTCTGGGTTCTCTATTCTGTTTGATCAATTTTAGAAATTCTTTTGTTAATATCACACTTTCTTGATTACTGTAACTTTACAGTAAGTTTTGACATTGAGTAACATCAGTCCTTCAATTTTGTTCTTCTTCAATATTGTGTTGACTCTTCTGGATCTTTTGGCTCTTCATATAAACTTTAAAATCAATTTTTTAAATCCACAAAATAACTTGCTGAGATTTTGTTTGAGATTGTGTTGAATCTATGGACAAGGTTTGGAAGAACTGATAACATGGAGTCTTCTTATCTACTCAATATTTTCTTTTGAATTATTTTCCTGTCATTAATTCTATCTTAAGTTGATAATATTGTGTTTTTCAGTTTCCAAATTTCTATTTGATGTTTAAAAATCATTTTCAGTTGTGAAATTTTCCATCTTGCTTTTTTATATAGAATATATCAGCCAAGGCTATTTTAAATTTTGTGTCTGACACATTCACTATTTGGATTTTCTATGGGTCTGTTTTGTTTGTCTGCTTTTTTCCCTTTAATTTTCAGGTAATTCTTAACTTTTTTGATGCCTGATCATTTTTTTCAAGGTTTTTACTTATTTATTCATGAGAAACACAGGGAGAGAGAGGCAGGCATACCGGCAGAGGGAGAAGCAGGCTCCATGCAAGGAGCCTGATGTGGGACTCGATCCAGGGATTCCAGGATCACGCCCTGAGCAGAAGGCAGGCGCTCAACCACTGAACCACCCAGGCATCCCAATGCCTGATAATTTTTGATTGGATGTTGTACATAGTATATGAAAAGTTATAAGAAGAAGCTGAGGCTGTGGACAGTGTTTTCTTTCTCCAGTGATGATTTACTTTTGCATCTGGAAGATAGGCCAGGGACTCTTTACCTCAATTCAATCAGCTACTGAGATGTTTTGAAGCTAAACATCAGTCTTTGTGAGGAGAGGCTTCTAATGACTCTCAGAAGAGTGAGGGATCTTTGTTTGAAGTAAAGTTCCTCTCAAGACTAAGTGGCCTGAATATGCTCATTTCTGAATCATTCGCTTTTGACTTGAATAATATAAGAAATAGTGAAAGGGATTATAAGGGAAAGGAGGGAAAATGGGAAAAATTAGAGAGGGTGACAAAACATGAGAGACTCCTAACTCTGGGATATGAACAAAGGGTAGTGGAAGGGGAGGTGGACGGGAGAATGGGGTAACTGGGTGATGGGCACTGAGGAGGGCACTTGATGGGATGAGCACTGGGTGTTATATTATATGTTGGCAAATCAAACTTCAATTAAAAAAAGGTAAAAAAAAAAAAAAAAGAATGCTATTCACAAAGTAGTTTAGGTCTCATTGACCTTAACCAGTTAACTGTGGCAAAGGTAATGGGACCACACTGATTAGGTTAAAACTATCAGTTTTTATCTCTGGAAGTGGGCTGAATCGAATTCTCCAACTATTGCACAATAGGTGGAAAGGATTCAGGGAGAGAACTATAGTCTATGATACATGCTGACTGCAAAGAACATTAAACCGAGGCTTGGGAAATCTGAGTTCTAGGCTTGACTTTACCACTGATGTTAATATATAGGCTTGGATGAAGCATATTCTGTCTTTAAACTTTAAAAGATTTCAGTAAAGTAAGGGAGTAGGATTATGTTCCATACAGGTGAGTCTCTATTTTTATTGTAGGCCAAAGGGACCTCATTTCACTTCAGCAGAATAGCCTTATTTGAGGTTTATGTGTAAGATTTCACTTGATTAAAGAGCTTCTCAGCTAAAGAAATATTAAAAAATCAGTGGACTAAATGATTTAAAACATCTTTAGTTTTGTTCTTTTGTAGATGAAAGGTAGTAGTCTAAATGTTTTTTTTTTGCTTGTTTTTGAGTTTTTAGAACAAACTCTAATCACAATCCTATTTAATTTCTTTAACAAAAAAGACACTGACCACAAATTACATTTTTTTATGGGAAATCATAAAAGCAGAAATTTTACAATGGTATAATGCAATATGTCCAGGTTTGCCAGGAACATGACATTATTAATATATATATATATATATACACACACACACACACACACACACACACACATAGTGAGCTTTAAAAATCTGAGTCTATAGGTTAGAGACAGAGATAGTCAAAGATTTGAAGCATGAGAGAGATTCAGTGTGCAAGAGCTTCTCCATTACCGACTTAAAGATGCAAGAGACCTGTAGAAGCTGAGGATGGTCCCTTGGCTGACAACCATCAAGGAGATCCGGACTTCAGTCTTACAACCACAAGAAACTGAATCCTTCTACAACCATTAGGCTTGAAGGATGTATTAGCCTGCTAGGGCTGCCATAACAAGATGCCAAAATGGGGTGGCTTAAACAACAGAAATTTATGTTCTCACAGTTTTGGAAATCATGATGTTGGCAGGATTGGTTTCTGGCGAGGCATCTCTTCCTGGCCTGCAGACAGACGGCTGCCTCCTCACTGTTTCCTTATATGGACACCATCCCTATCAGATGAGGACTGCACCCTATGACCTCATTTAACCTTAATTATCTCTCTAAAGTTCCTTTCTTCAAATATAGTCACACTGGGGATAGGGCTTCAACATATGAATTCTGTGGAAACACAGTTCAGTTCATAACAGAAGACCCTAACCTGTAGATTAGAATTGTAGCCCAGGCTGGCACCTTGATTTCAGCACAGTGAGACTTTGAGCAGAGAATCTAGCTCTGGGCTTCTAGTTTCCAGAAACCGTGAGATAGTAAACCTGGCTTGTTTAAAGTTACTGAGTTTTGGTAATTTGTTATAAAGCAATAGAAAACTAAACAGGGGCATCTAGAAATTCTAGGCTAATCTCATGTTATTTATAAAGAAGATGGTACCCAAAGAAGTACAGAGTAAAGCAGCTGTGGAGTTTACTCTGCCAGTTAGACTTGCCAGGCGATGAGCACTCCCCAGTAAGCTCGATCTAGAGCTTTTTCCACTGTAGTGTTTACTTCTTGACTTCCTGCTGATGTAGCCAATGAGGTTTTATTCTAAAGAGAGAACATTTTTGCCTCAAATTCTCTTCTTTCTGGACTAGGCACAGTGAATGTATAGTTTTCCCCTTTTCCTAGTGACTAGGAGAGCAGGATTTCTGTTCTAGGTCTTCAGCATTCCCTGTAACCGCTCCATTCTAGAGATTTAACTCCCAACTTCTAGAAAAGTCTTTCTTCTGGTTCACTTGATGTGCAAGGTTTATTTAAATAACATCCTTAGACCATCCCTATTTGAATCACCTCTGGTGCTTGCTAAAAATGCAAAATCTTGACCCTGTTCCCCAAGAGGTTTGGATTCAGTAGGTGATACAGATGCATACTGCAGTTGCAGAAACACAGTGACATCCTTTGTGCTGTAGTGTGTGCCCTTTCCTACTTGTTGGCTCCTCAGAGGAGAGCAGAAACATCTGTTCATCATTCTATGCATAATAAGCCATAGCATAATTTTGATTACCTCATTCCCATAAGACTCCGGTGAGATGGATTTATCTTATCATTGTGAAATGTCCAATGTTAGGAACCTTATATTCTTACCTCAGCATTCTGCTTGTTTTCCCTAGGCTGTCACCATCATTTCCTTCCCTTTGTTCTGCTTGCTGTAGCCAAACCCATTACCACTGAAGAAGAATGATTATTAGGAATTCCCTAAATGACCCTCCCCTGCCTCATTGAAGATCTTCTGTTTGGGGGTTGCATATAGATAGCTTGCTTTTGAGTGCTGTTAATATCGAGATTTATGTTTCAGACCATAATCAAGGTTTTAGACTTGATCCCTTTTTCGGATGTTGGGGGAAAAGATCCTACAGTTCTTTGTTAAAATAAAAGTTACTACCATTTTCCCTCTGTCAACCTTAAGGAGGTTAATTCTCAGTCCCTGGCATGGGTGATAGAGTCTTCTGCTTTCCTTGCCTTATTTGGTCCCTCAGTCATCTAGGTGTGTGTGCTCTTAACATTTATATTTCCTTTTGTCTGGATACTTGCTGTCTATTTGGGTAGATGGTCACACAAAGTTCATTGGTCCATTCTACATATTATGCAAAATTTATGGTGCCTGGGGCTTTCAATGTCATAACATGCTTTGGAACCAATGAGCAGGAGGATTAATTTTACTATGGGCTATTCTTTTTGTAAAGATGCACATATTTAAAATGAAAACATCCTGACAAAATAGCTTTTAATACTGAGTGGTAGTGTAGGAGATAATTTAGGGGAAACTTAAAAATATCTAATCTGGAAGCCAGCATTATGGGGCAAAGCATAGTTCATTTCTGTTATAAGTACATTGAGAAGTGGATATTCTGGACTGGCTAAGAAGTTATAAGGTACAAGGCCTTCTTTTTTCACTCTTGGCATAGTTGTCCCAGACTCTGTTCACATGGCTGGCCTTTGGAGATTAAAGGTCTTGAAGAATTATGTGGATTAAAGTGTTTTCAAATTCTATTAGTGATGCTCGGACACTCTAGGATACACACACACACACACACACACACACACACACACACACACTCTAGGCTCTTGGTTGCTCCTGGACCTTTGCCAACTTAAATCTTGTTATGCCACAGGCAATAGAAAGTGCTTTTACCAGAATATGGGCCAGGTTAGGTGGGCTCCCAGGCATTGAATATAACAATGGGGAGAGTGCAGTCTACTCCTGAGAATTCACTCTGTTAGACCAGTGTTTCTAAACTCTTTTTTCAAGATAAGTTTAAAATCTGATTTTATTGTGAGATTTATTGATTTTTGGCTATATGCACCTCATTTGATTTTTAGAACACTGCGTGCCAATCAAAATATATCTGTGAGCAGGCTTTGGACTTTTAGGCCACCAATGTGCAATCTGAATATTCTCATTCTTCATAAAGCTAAAGGAAGTATCTGGAGAAGGTGTCCTGCCTGAGAGCTATTCAATGACAACTTTGAAACTGTGTGTCTAATCCTCTGAGTTTATTTTTATTAGCTTGGTGGAAATGCCTTAACTGATTTGAGCTAGAGTACCATTAAGTCAATTAAAAAACATCACTCCTTTACTCTCCCACCCTCCAAAAATGATAGGTCTTTTATCTTATTAATCATTTCTCACATGTATGCTACTGTGGTGGATGCTGTGATGGGCCATCCAGGTTCCTGTTCTGAACTGAAGCCCTTAGTCTTCTAGCTGCCAGGAGTGCTGGCTTGTCACAGCTCACAGCAGCATCTCTCTTGGGGAGTCTCAGGCTAAAGGGAGCTGCTTCATCAAAAGTTATACTATCTCCTGCAGGTGGGGGGCAAGGGAGCAGTCTGCATTCAGTGACTGGTCATTGCAGGGGTACATAGGCCAGGACAACTTGTCTCAATTTGGAACAACTCTGAAGGTCCATACATCCCAGGTCAAGAGCTCCACAGGATTGCTGAGGCCTCTGTTAAGAAGTTTTGTATGTCAGAACTGATGATAGGAGATGCTGTTAACAGAATCATCCCTGATTGGGGCTAGGTGGCATTGCTTAACCATCTGAAACAAGATGAGTGCCATTATTGTAATGAACGCCAGGGTTGGAATGGTAGTGAAGTGGGCTTGAACTTCCAAGAGCTATGGAAATGGTTACTAGCACACAATGTTATTTGGGTCCAGATAGATGACAGTTCATGAGAGTATTGCATAATTTATACTATCAAGAGAAATTAGGGATGGGTAATCAGCAGGAAGCTTATATCAATTAGCCCAATAAAATGTCACTATCTTTGTCCAGTTTTAGGACTGAGTCAATTCTCAAACACAGAAGCTATTGGCTAAAGGAGAAGGTGGTTCCCATAAGGAAAAATGCTGAAGCACTATGGCAAGTGTAAGCATTAAGGAGTTTCTCTTTTCTCTTTCAAAGGGATCATGGACATTTACTTGGGTAACCCTGTACTGGGGAAACCCTATGCCGTGGAAAGGGGAATACCTCGAGATTTTGAAGACTTTTCAGTGCAAGGTCCAAGTTGACACTGATATCTGGGGACCCAAAGGCATTATCATGCCTCTCAGGTAGAAAGGTGGTATCTGGATCCTGATAATAAATGGAGTCCTGGCTGAGTCTACCTCACAAAAAGTCCTGAACCCACTTAGTGGTCATTTCCTCATTCCCAGATATTTAATTAGAATGGATACTCTTCTAAGTAATCCATAGGTCAAAAATAAAAACACAAAGGAACTTAGGAAATATTTGAAATTGAATGAAAATGACAATATAACACATTGAAATTGTAAGATGCAGCTAATGTCATGTAGAGGGAACTTTTAAGCTTTAAATGTTTATATTTGAAAAGAAGAAAGGCCTTTTGTCTCATCGGAATGGACATACTGGGAAGTTGGTAGCACTCCCATAGTGTTTCTTGGTCTATGGTCAAGAGCTGTCATATGGGTGGATTGAATTGAAGTTTTGGCTGCAAAAGTTCATTTTCACAGCATTAAAATAAAGACACATTCTGATCTTTTTTTCTTTAGGGCATATGCAGCTTAGAGATTTTACAGGATTTTCAAATGAGGTAGACCCATATGCCTTTCCCTCCACTTTATCCTGTTACTAAGAAGAGAAAATTAAGCAGTGTCCTTTATATAGTTCTCATGGTTTTATTTTTATAGAGTAGGAGAAATCTTAGTAAACAACTGGGTCTATTTAATTATTAGCAAAAATTATTTCAGAATAATCATTCTAACCAATCATAGTTTAGTAAGCATTATCTTATATCTAAAAAATTATAGCTTAAGCAATTGAGAAAATCAGTTTATTTAATTATATAGGAGTATGCACAGTTTATGTTAGAGGGTTCATCAGAAAGACACAATTCTTGGGATGCTTGGATGGCTCAGAGGTCGAGTGTCTGCCTTTGGCTCAGGACGTGATCCTAGGGTCCTGTGATCGAGCCCCACATTGGGCTCCCCGTGGGGAGCCTGCTTCCCCATCTGCCTATGTCTCTGCCTTTCTCTCTGTGTCTTATTTATTTATATTTATTTTTTTGTATTTTTTTATTGGAGTTTGATTTGCCAACATATAGTGTAACACCCAGTGCTTATCCCATCAAGTGCCCCCACTCAGTGCCTGTCACCCAGTCCCCCTATCCCCCTGCCCACTTCCCCTTCCACTACCCCTTGTTCGTTTCCCAGAGTTAGGAGTCTCTCATGTTCTGTCATCCTCTCTGATATTTCCCACTCATTTTCTGAGTGAAGTAAGTCAATTGGAGGACAAACATTATATGGTTTCATTCATACGGGGAATATAAAAAATAGTGAAAGGGATTAAAGGAGAAAGGAGAGAAAATAAAATATTTTTTAAAAAGGACACATTCTTAAAGTTAGATGCATTCTGAGTACTTCACAGTTATTTCCCTTTTATAGATATGAGCACTTGGTAATAATTGCTTTATAAGTTTTCCGGGTTAATATTATTGTGGCTAATATCTATGGCAATAACCAGTTAGAAGTAACAATGAAAAAAAGATTTGTTCATAATAGTAATAAAAGGGAGAAAATGTCTTTGAATAACACTAAAATGAAATGTGTGAATCTCTATGGAGAACATTACAAAACCCAACTGAGAGATATAAAAGAATTGGAATAATGTTGACATAAAATGTTCTTGAAGAGGAGCAGGATTTATGTGAAATGTCAGTTTTTTTTTCCAAATTAACTTACAGTATTAATGTAATAAAAAGTCCAACAGGATTCCCTTGAAAATTGCCAAAATATATTTTTTAACATCACTTGGAAGAACAAACAGGTGAGAAGAATAGTACTAAGAAATGCTGAGAAAGAAATATAATGTGGCAGAAACAACTTTATTGGATTCTATTTAAACTATTTGTTATCACTTATAAAACTATAGCAATTATATCTGCATGGTACTGGTAGATAAGTGAATAGATAATTTAGAAAAATAACTTCATGTGAATAAGACTTTAATATCTGAAGAGGAGGCAAACCAAATCAATAATAAATGGTAGGATTATTTAATTATTACTTCTAAAATAATTGAAAATTGTTTAGAATTTTCTCTTACTAATTGATCATCTATTTTCTGATGGAATAAAACTAAGTGTCAACAAAACATGAAAATGATAGAAATATAGGTGAATATTATCTGATCAAGGGATAGGAAAGGATATTTTAGCTTGTAGGCAATGAAAGAGACGACTGATAGACCTGACTTCTCATGTAAAAATAGTTTTAAAAACCCCTTTCTCTATTTAAAAATACAAAACCAATACAATACAGAGTAAATGGCATGTAACACATTGGGAAAGTATTTTTAACAAATACTTAAGGTAATTATACTTGGCATACAAAGAAATATATTATTAAGACCAAAACTTATAAAAGGAGGAAAAGATGTGAACAGGTTAAAGAATTTTCTAAGAAAATTAAAAAAACAAACCCTTTACTCTCAAAAAGAATCAGATTAATATAAAAAGAATGAGGTACTGTTTTAGGTATATATAGTTGACCCTTGAACAACACGAGTTTGAACTGTGTGAGTCTATTTATATGAAGATTTGTTTGTTTATTTATTTTCCTGCCCAGCTGGCACACTTATTAGCATGAAACAAGCCCCTCCCGTTCTGGATCCCATGCCCACGAAGTCCCAAGCTCCCACAGCAGGATCCCTCTGCCCCCTTTCTGAAAGGAGCTCTCAGGCCTTGTCAGTAGCCTGAGTTGCCCCAAGGGCTGTGAGCTGCTGAATCTTCTGGCTCATCATCTCCATGACAGCCTGTTTCATGGCATGTTTCTCCTGCAGAGCTGGTTGGATTTTCTCCACTTGCTTCGTAAGAAAGTCTATCTTCCTCTTGAAAAAGTCCTTGGCATCCTCAGCTGTCTTTTCTACATAGTATCCTGTTCCCATTATCAATGAGTACATGTTCCACATCATGTAGCTTCCCAGGGACGTACATAGAACTCGTCAGTGGGACGAATAATTCTTCCCCCTGGTTGTTCTAGCTCAGCACACTCAGACAGTCCTTGGCTTCCCCATACTTGGTCTGTACCACCTTGAGCTGGACAATGGACGTGGACAGGAACTCCACTTCCTGGTCCAGCTGGTTCTTGAGCACATCTAGCTGCAGCAGGTTCAGCATGGTGATGTTAACCAACTGCACCATGTTGGGAAGGAGGACCTCTATATGAAGATTTTAAAAAATAAATACAGTAGGGGGCACCTGGATGGCTCAGTTGGTTAAGAGTCTGCCTTTGGCTTAGTTCATGATCTTGGTGTTGCTTCGCTGGGAGTCTGCTTCTCCCTCTGCCCTTCCCTCTGCTCATGCTCTCTCTCTTTCTCAAATAAATAAATAAAATCTTAAAAAAATACAGTACAGTGCTGCAAATGTATTTATTCATGATCTCTAGTTACTTTATATAAAAATACAGTATATAATTCATATGCCATGCAAAATGTGTGATAATCGGTAGCGGAAACCAGTTGTTTATGCTATCAGTATGTCTTCTGGTCGATAGTAAGCTGTTAGTTAAACTTTTGCATAGTCAAAAGTTACACATGGATTTCCAACTGCATGGGGAAGTTGCTGCCCCTCACCCTGGCACCATTCAAGGGTCAACTGTAGTTATCAAACAGCAAATGTCTAATGCTTGAGCATGCTCACTGCGTATAAATTGTAATTACATGCCTATATTATATTTAGGTTACATATATTGAAAGCCCCCCAAACTATTAATACTGTTTGACTTGGCATCTCCAGTTCTCAGGATATTTCCTAAGGAAATCTTCCAAAGAGCAGATTTTCATAAAATAATTTTATCATTACTTATAATTGAACAGTTATATACATCCAATAAAACAATTTAAATATCCAATGAATGGGAAATGGTTAAGGTAAATTGTGTTGCATCCATATAGTGAGATGATAAGCAGCCATTTAAAATTATATTTTTAAGTAAGTTTTATTGCTTCTGTTACAATGGAATGTGAAAAAATTAATATGCATATTTAAATATATGGTTTCAATGATATTTTGTTTTTTTAGCTATAAACTAATCAGATATCTATTTCATGGAAATATTTGGGGCTTTCTGTTTTGGAGGTCTGGGCTTTTATGACTCCATTGTGGATTTAAGGGGTACTTTTTTTTAAGCCACAAACTACCAATGATAAAAACAGGTTTCTGGAGGCATGGTTCAAAATGTAGAGAACTTTAAGAATAGGGTGTGGAGGTAGGAAGGATGGCCTGACCTGAGGGAGAAGTGGATGGGACAGAAGCAGGGATGGTAAGTTCAAGTGGGGTACACCTTTGCTGTGTTGCCTCTCAGCTGTTTGAAGATGAAGGATCCCAGGGGAAGGAGGCTGATCGAAAAGGGAAGTTGGCATATGTTAGATACTGGAAGGAAGGTACTATACCTCATGACCTTAATTTTATGTTTGGTGAACAGAATATAGACTCAGAAATATTTTTAGGCTAGGGCCATCCCCTAGTTAGTGGAAATGATGCTTGCCAGTAATAAGGTTACTCCTTCACCTTTCTGTTCTTATAATCACTGCAAATCCTTGCATGGTCTTTAGAATGGGCCATGCTTAGGTAGAGTATACTCCAGAGAGAAGACTGGTGAGCAGTGGGGCACTAGGTGGGCACTTCATTGATCTGTGGAGAAGATGGATCACTTAAAGTACGGGGGAAAGGTCTCATTGTCGATATCCATTTCATTACTTAAAAATCTTTTGTTATTTTTAGTACACAAAATTATTAAAAAAGTCCAAAACATCAGATAACTCCTGATGACTTAAAAACAATATATTTAATACATGTACATAATGATATAATTCAAACTATATGTTAAGATATGAAATAGAAACAAAACATCCCTTCCCATTTCACACTGTGTCTTTCTCTCTCTAAAGGTTACCACTTAGCCTTTTCTGTATTCTTTCAGAAAAAAAATTTATGCATATACTAGGATGTGTTTATGCATGTATTCAGTAAGTATTCATTGAATGACTTCTTTATACCAGGCATCATTTTATGTTATTGTTTTTTTATTTGAGTATAGTTAACGTGCAATGTTACATTAGTTTTGGGTGTACAACCTAGTAATTTTGCAAGTTATCCTATGTTCACCAGAAGTACAGCTACTATCTGTCCCTTTACATTGCTGTTATAATCATGGACTGTATTCCTTATGCTCTGCTTCTCATTGCCATGACTTACTCGTTCCATAACTGGGAAGCCCGTATCTCCCTTTCCCCTTCACTCATTTTGCCCAACTTTCTACTTCCCTTCCCTTTGGCAACCATCAGTTTGTTCTCTGTATTTGTAGTTCTGATTTTTCTTTTTTCCTTTTTTAAAGATTTTATTTATTTATTTGAGAGAGAGAGAGAGAGCACGAGGCACAAGCTGGGTGAGGGGCAGACAGGGAGAGAAGCAGACTCCCAGCTGAGGAGGGGGCCCAATATAGGGCTTATTCCAGGACCCTGAGATCATGACCTGAGCAGAACTCGAATGCTTAACCGACTAAGCCACCTGGGTGCTCCTGATTCTGCTTTTTGTTTACTCATTGTTTAGATTCCATTTATGAGTAGAATCATATAGTATTTGTCTTTCTCAGTCTGACTTCTTTCACTTAGTATAATGCTCTCTGGGTTTATCAATGTTGTCTCAAATGGCGTAATCTCATCCTTTTCTATAGCTGTGTAATATTCCATTGTGTTTACTACAATTTCTTTATCTATTTGTCTGTTGATGGACATTTAGGTTACTTACATGTCTTGGCTATTATAAATAGTACTGCTGCAATAAACATAGGGGTGCATATGTCCTTTTGAGTTAGTTTTGGTTTTCCCTGGGTAAATAAATATCCAATAGTGGAATTATTGGATCATATATTATTTCTATTTTTAATTTTCTGAGGAAACGCCATACTGTTTTCCACAGTGGTTATACCAATTTACACTTTCACCGACAGTGCACAGGAGTTCCTTTTTCTTCACATCCTTGCTAACACTTATCTTTCATCTTGATTTTAGCCATTCTAATAGGCATGAGGTGGTATCTCATTGTGGTTTTGCTTTGCATTTCCCTGATGATCGGTGATGTTGAGCATCTTTTCATGTCTGTTAGCCATCTGTATGTCTTTTTTGGAAAAAATCTCTATTTAGGACATCTGCCCATTTTTTAAAAAAGATTTTATTTATTTATTCATGAAAGACACACACACACACAGAGGCAGAGACACAGGCAGAGGGAGAAGTAGGCTCCATGCAGGAAGTCTGATGCGGGACTTGATACTGGAACCCCAGGATCACGCCCTGGGCGGAAGGTAGGGGCTAAACCCCTGAGCCACCCAGGCAGCCCTCTCTGCCCATTTTTAAATTGGATTTTTTTTTTTGGGGGGGGGTGTTGACTTGAATGAGTTCTTTATATATTTTGAGTGTTAACCCCTTATCAGATATATTATTTGCAAATATCTTCTCCCATTCAGCAGATTGTCTTTTAGTTTTTTTGATGACTTCCTTTGCTGTATAAAAATATTTTTATTTTGATGTAGTCTTTATAGTTTATTTTTACTTTTGTTTCTCTTGCCTTAGGAGTTGTATCTAGAAAAAATGTTGCTATGGCTGATGTAAGAGAAATAACTGCCTATGTTCTCTTCTAGGATTTTTATGGTTTCAGGTCTCATGTTTAAGTCTTTAATCCATTTTGAGTATATGTATGTAAAGTGTTAGAAAGTAGTCCAGTTTCATTCTTTTATATAAAGCTGTCCAGTTTTCCTAGCACCATTTACCGAAGAGACTTTTCCCCATTGTATATTCTTGCTTCTTTTGTCATAGATTGACCATATAAATGTTGATTTATTTCTGAGGTCTTTATCCTGTTCTATTGATCTATGTGTGTATTTTTGTACGAGTACCATACTATTTTGATTACTACAGTTTTGTAGTATATGTTGAAACCTGGAATTGTGTGTGATATCGCCAGCTTTGTTCTTTCTCAGGATTTTGGTTATTTGGGTAGTCTTCTGTGGTTCCATACAAATTTTACTTCTTTAGTTCTTTTAGTTCTATTTCTTCTGGTTTTGCAAAAAATGCTGTTGCTATTTTGATAGAGATTGCATTGAATCTATAGATTTCTTTGGGTAATTGGACATTTTGACAATATTAATTCTTCCAATGCATGAACATGGACTATCTTCCCATTTGTTTGTGTCATCTTCAATTTCTATTTTTTTCTTTTTAATTTTTTATTATTTTAAAATTTAAATTCAATTATCCATCATTAGTTTTAGACATAGTGTTCAATAACTCATCAGTTGCATGTAACACCCAGTGCTTATCATATCATGTGCCCTCTTTAATGCCCATCACGCAATTACTCTATCCACCCACACATCTCCCCTCCAGCAGCCCTCAGTTTGTTTCCTATGGTTAAGTCTCTCATGATTTGTCTCCCTCTCTGATTATTTGTTTCCTCAGTGTTTTATAGTTTTCAGAGTACAGGTCTTCATATCATGTCTAGATATTTGAGCCTTTTTGGTGCAATTGTACATGGTGTTTTAAAAATTTCTCTGAGACTTCCTCGTTAGAGCATAGAAATGCTACCTATTTCTGGGTATTAATTTTGTATCTTGCAACTTACTGACTTTTAAAATTACTTCTAGTAATTTTTTGTGGAATCTTTATGATTTTCCATGTATAGTAAAATGTCATTTCTGAATAGTTACAGTTTAACTTTTTTTTTTTTACAATATGGTTACCTTGTATTTCTTTTTCTTGTCTGAATGCTGTGGATAACACTTCTAGTTCTGTGTTGGATAAAAGTGATGAGAGTGGACATCCTTATCTTGTTCCTAACCTTAGAGGGACAGCTCTCAGTTTTTCCCCATTGAGAATGATGTTACCTGTGGGTTTTTCATATATGTCCTTTATTATGTTGAGGTATGTTCCCTCTAACCCAATTTTGTTGAGAGTTTTTCTTTTTCTTTTTTTTTTTTTATCAAGAATGGATGTTGAATCTTGTCAAGTGCTTTTTTTTTTTTCATTTATTGAGATGATCATATGAGTTTTATCCTTTGTTTTATTGATGTGGTATATGATGTTGATTGATTTGTGAATCTTGAACCATCCCTACATCCCAGGAATCAATCCCATTTGATTGTGGTGAATGATCTTTTTGATGTATTATTTGTACAGAATTTGCTAATATTTTTTGAGGATTTCCATATCTGTGTTCATCAGGGATATTGGCTTGTAGCTTTTTGTGATATTTTTGTCTAGTATTGGTATCATGGTAATGCTGGTCTTATACTATGTATTTGGAAACTTTCCTTCTATTTGTTTTGAAAGTTTGAAGAGAATAGGTAGGACTATTAACTCTTAAATGTCTGGTAGAATTCACTTGTGAATCCATCTGGTCCTGGACTTTTATTTTTTGGTTGTTTTTTGATTACTGGTTCAATTTTGTTACTTGTAATTGGTCTATGCAGATTTTCTGTTTCTTCCTGGTTCAATTTTGGAAGATTGTATGTTTCTAAGAATTATCCATTTTTTCTAGGTTGTCCAGTGTGTTGGCATATATAGTAATAATAATATGCCATTATCCTGGCCAAAAGTTTGTCCATTTTATCTTTTCAAAGAAATAGCTTTTGTTTTTTTTTCTATTTTTTAATCCCTATGTCATTTCTTTCTGCTCTGATTTTATTATTTCTTTCTTCTACTCACTTTTCCCTTTGTTCTTTTTCTAGTTCCTGTAGGCATAAGGTGAGACTGTTTATTTGAGCTTCTTATTTTCTGAGGTAGGCCTGTATTGCTATACACTTTCCTCTTAGAACTACAGTTCTAAATCTAAATCTAAGATTTTGGACCCTTGTTTTTCATTTTCATTTGTCTCTATGTATTTTTTGATTTCTTATTTGATTGCTTCATTGACCCATTGGATGTTTAGTATCATGCCATTTAATTTCCATGTGTTTGTGTTTTTTCCAGTTTTTATTTCCTGTGATATATTTCTAGTTCATACTATTATGGTCAGAAAAGATGCATGGTATGATTTCAGTCTTCTTAAATATATTGAGGCTTGTTTTATGGCCTGATATGTGATCTTTTCTGAATAATGTTACATGTGCCCTTGAAAAGAATGTGTATTCTGTTAGTTTTTGGGTAGAATGTTCTGTATATATCTGTTTTGTCCATCTTGTCCAATGTGGCATTCAAAGACATTGTTTCCTTATTGATTTTCTGTGTGGATGATCCTATCCATTGATGTAAGTGGAATGTTAAGGTTTCCTACTTTTTTTTCTTATAATTTTTAAAAGATATATTGAGATATAATTGACATATAAAATTCTGTAAATTAAAGGTGTACAGTGTAATGATTTGATATACAAATATGTATTGTGAAATGGTTAACACAATGTAAAGTTTCCTATTATTATATACCATCAATTTCTTTCTTTATTTCCATTAATATTTGCTTTATGTATTTAGATGCTCCAGTGTTGGGTATGTAGATATTTACAGTTGTTAAAACCTCTTGTTTCATTGATGCTCTTATCATTATGTAATGCCTTTCTTTGTCTCTTATTGCAGTCTTTTGTTTTAAAGTCTATTTTGTATGATATAAGCACTACTACCCTGGCTTTTTTTCACTTCCATTTGCATGGTGAATGTTTTTCCATTCCTTCACTTTCAGTCTCTATGTGTCTTTAGGTCTCAGGTCAGTCTCTTGTAGGCAGTATATAGATGGATCTTGTGTGTGTGTGTGTGTGTGTGTGTGTGTGTGTGTGTGTTTAATCCATTCCAGCAGTCTGTTTTTTTGATTGGAGTATTTTGATCATTTACATTTAAAGTACCTATTGGCAGGTGTGTAGATTTCACCATTTAAAAAAATTTGTTTTCTGGTTGTTTTTGTAGTTCTTCTTGCTCTTTTTCTTTGAGATTGATGGGCATCTATAGTATTTTGTTGGGCTTTCTTTGTCTTTTTTTTTGGTGTATCTATCATAGGTTTTGGATGTGTGGTTACCATGATATATAGCATCCTAAGTAAAGAGCAGTCAATATTAATTTGATGGTCATTTATGTTCAAATACATTCTGGAAAAAAAAGAAAAAGGATTCTTTTTCTCTTCTCCATCTCTTCCCTTTTTACTCCCCTCTCCACATTCCATGTGTATGCTGTCATATTTTACATCTTTTTATTTGTATTTTTATTATGTCTAGTTATGGCTATTTCTTTTCTACTTAAGTCTCTTTAACATTTGTTGTAAGCCTGTTGTAGTGGTGATAAAATTGTTTATCTTTTTTTTTGTCTGGGAAACTCTTTATCTCTCCTTCAAATCTGAATGATAACCTTGCTGGCTAATTTACTCGATGGGAAGATTATGAGAGGAACAGGTTGGAGGAAGTGTGCTGGGATTGGAAGCTTTGGTTTGGGTTATGTTGAGACACCTATTAAACAATCAAGTGGAAATGTAGAGCAGAGAATCAGCAGCATAGATATTGTTTTAAAGGCATAAACTAGATGAGAACAATTGGGTAGTGAATATAGGATATGTATATGTATACATATGTACCTATATAGTACTGTGTAGTATACATGTGCAAAGAACCTTTTAGAAATTCAAGTTTAATATATGATGTGATTAGTGTAAGTCCCAAAGAAACAAGAAATTTCAGAAAGAATTACAGAAAAGTTTGCAGGAGAAGAAGTAAGAATCCTTGGATATGGTTACCATGGAGACTTCAATATCCCAGGAATGATAGGCTGAGTGGACCTAATTGTGACCTAGAGCCCTGTAGAAGGGATGGGATGGCAACCAAAGCAGACTTTCTCCCTAGGACTTTGAGGAGCAGCCGCCTGTAAAAGAAAGGAATCAGATATTTCTTAGAAAACCACCACCAAATTCAAAATACATTCAACTTTCCTTTGTCTGATCTATTCTTCTCCTGAATATGATGTGCAAGATGTTTCCTACAGAAAAATCTTAATAGGAGACCAACAGTGATGGGATGAGGGAAGAATGGAGAGGTGGAGAGTTGGCTCCATGGGCTAGAAGGGGAACAAACAGGAATATGGTAGCTGAGAAAGAACTACATAGAGGAAAATATGCCTTTGGTAGAAGGAAATGATCAAAAAGGTAAGGAGTGCTATTAAATGATAAAGGATTAAAGATATGACTCTATCTTTCTGCCCTTCCCAATTCCCACTAAACTGATAATATTAAGTAAGTAGAACCATAAGATTATTTTAGAAAATGGGAGAAGAGGCAAAAATATGGGAGATGCCAATACACTTTTGAAAGATTGGAAGAACAGAAAAAGATGGAAACCAAGTGCTGCTGATGAGAATTTAGACCTATTCAGGATTTAATAGCTACAGATACATGGAGAATGAGGTTGAGTCATGGGGCTGAAAATGGAGTGGGAAGGTTACCTGAATTTTCTATGTCATAAAGTCTGACTGCCTCCCCAGGTCCCCTTCCTGTGCCCCACCTGAAAAGCTGGATTTAATCTCCAGAGAATTTGAAATGGAGAGGGTCTGGTTTAATGGACAACAAATAACTAAATATATACTACATATATAGTTGTACTTATATATATTATATATGTAGCATATGTAGTCTTTTTGTATATTTTTTATTGGAGTTCGATTTGCCAACATATAACACCCAATGTTCATCCCGTCAAGTGCTCCTCTCTGTGCCCATCACCTAGTCACCCCGTCCCCTCACCCACCTCCCCTTCCACTACCCCTTGTTCGTTTCCCAGAGTTAGGAGTCTCTCATGTTCTCTCACCCTCTATAAAAAATAGTGAAAGGGATTAAAGGGGAAATGAGCAGAAATGAGAAAAAATGAGCATATATAGTTTTGTCTTATATATATATATTATGTTATATACTTTTGTCTTTCTTATACTGATATCATGTTCTCCCTCAAAGTTTGTTTTAAATATTTATATTCAATTTTCTTTAATTTTATCCTTTTTAAACTTTGTTTTCCTTACTGAGCTTTTCATAGAAACTATTTTTATTAGGCTTCTGCCTTGAGAGACTCCTTCACAGAAAGCACCTTTTTTTTTAAAAAATATTTATTTATTCATTCAGAGAGAGAGTGAAGAGAGAGGCAGAGACACAGGCAGAGGGAGAAGCAGGCTCCATGCAGGAAGCCCGATGTGGGACTCGATCCCAGGTCTCCAGGATCACACCCCGGGCTGCAGGTGGCGCTAAACCGCTGCGCCACCGGGGCTGCCCAGAAAGCACCTTTTGATTATCATTTTAATGGGATACAAATAACCCACACCCTGTGTCCACAGACTTCTCACAGACTTCTCTCCAAACCTCCTTTCACATCAGTTTTTCCCATCTAGGTGCTTACAAGTCCCTTACCATCTGGCCAAACAAATCCACTATTACCCATGAATTGGGAAAAGTTTCATACCTCAGGCCATTTTCCCATCCTGACAAAGATGGCAACAACATGTTCTTGGAAGTTTTGATTTATTCATATAATCCAGAGCTATCTGTAAATCAGGAAAAATATTTTTTTTCTTTGTCAACTTAATAGAGGGACCTCTTATGAAGTCAAAAAGATGTCTTAGTGGCAACATGGAAGAACAGTATGAATAAGTACACTAGGAATGGAAAGCAAACTCATACGTTTTATGCCTTAACATCTATTTAAATTCAATCCCATTTATTACTCTTCCATTTTATTATAGAGTTCTGCTGGGTACTCTAGTCTTTATGGCTTAATCCAGGATGGGTCACTCTAGCTGCACATTCATTTGCTGTCCCATGGTCAAGCACTGGTTCTCTGCCAAGGTCTAGTAGCCACTCAAAAGTTTTAATCAAAAGAATACTCACTTGCTAACATCCTGCAGGATTTTGCTGTGATTTTTCTACTGAAGTTTGCTACAATTTTTACACATTGTCCTGGTTGACTATGCAAATTTGAAAATAATTGAATTTGCTGGGTCAAAGTTCACTTGCTATGCAACTGGACAGCTACAAAGCCTTCTCTTGCTCTGAGCCCACTCATTTTTGACTCAAGAAACAGACCAATGTAGCCTATCCAAATATGGTATATATTGTCCATAAAATACAAGTGGGCCACAAATATTGATCAGTGCTATGTTGGTGAGATTAATGTGCAGCAACTTGTCTTGCATATTAAAGGAGATGTCCTAGTATGGCTCAGACCACTAGACTCCTAGGAACTTAGGCCCTGAATTGGATTTTTTTTCTCATTTGCTGGCATGCATGTATCTGGGTACCTGCTACTTACTGCTCCATATTATATGGGATAATGAAACAGTTAGAGGTGAAATAGCACTGTGTCAGTTTTGAAAATTAAGTAAAAGGGGCTTTGTTGATCTATCACAATGATAAGAATTCCTCTGGAATATTTCCAGTTAAAGTCATCACCTGTTTTAGTTAGCAATGATTCAATGCTGTCTTTCAAGATCCAATTCTTCTGGCACAGAGGAGGTGGCGAGTCAAATAGTTCTATAATAGAAATCACCAATCCTGTATCTTTAAGTTATTCATGGTAGCATTGAACTCAAAATTTTTCATAAGGATATATAGAGAGAGTATTACTTTTGGTCTATTATTTTGGTAGGAACAGGGGGATCCAGGGGCTTCCACTTGGCCTTTTTTAGCATAATAATTCTTACTGAATGGGTCAGGAAGCACCAATGTAGGTGTTCTGTCAGTTGGTTGAGTAGATCTATTCCAACCATATACCTAAAAACTAGAAAAATGTCTCTGGAATAGATCCAACATTCAATTGGACTGACCTTGTGGGGACTTAAGTCATAACTCTGTTTGCCACATGGCTTCCATAAACTCCCACCATGATCTACATATTGCACCAAGTATGCTCTGGGTCTGTATGGACTAGCCTTAGGTCAGAAACAGTGGATAGGACGACTTAACATCATAAAGCTGTCAATTATGACACGTACATAGGTGACCATTTGATGGTTAAAGATTCTCCATTGCAGTCCCAATAAATAATGTTGGTTCATTTGGATATCAATATGGAAAAATGGATCTTGACTCTTATCTAATATGCGCAAAAATGAATTCTAGATGAATCCATAGATCATGATATGAAAGGTAAAACAATAAAGCTCTTAGAAAAAAATTGAATTTTTATAATCTGAGTGGAGGAGGTCTAGGACAGATTTCTTAAAGTTTTTTTTTTTTTTTGTAATTTATTCATTTGGGAGAGAGCAAGGGAGAGCATTAGTGGGAGGAGGGTCAGAGAAAGAGGGAGAAGCAGACAGGGAGTCTGACGTGGGGCTCCATCCCAGGACCCCAGGATCATGAAGTGAGTCGAAGGCAGGCGCTTAACCAACTGAGCTACCCAAGGCAGCCCAGGACAGATTTCTTTCTTTCTTTCTTTCTTTCTTTCTTTCTTTCTTTCTTTCTTTCTTTCTTTCTTTCCTTTCTTTCTTTCTTTCTTCTTCTTTTTTTTATTTAAAAAAATTTATTTATGATAGACAGACAGAGAGAGAGAGAGAGAGGCAGAGACACAGGCAGAGGGAGAAGTAGGCTCCATGCCGGGAGCCCCACATGGGACTCGATCCTGGGCCTCCAGGATCGTGCCCTGGGCCAAAGGCAGGCGGTAAACTGCTGAGCCACCCAGGGATCCCCTCAGGACAGATTTCTTGATGGTACACAAGATAGTGTACAAAAGGGGCCAACCATAAAGGAAAAATTGATAATTGACCATATTAAAATTAAAGAGTTCAAAAGAAGGATTAAGAAAGTGAAAGGGATGGGATGCCTGGGTGGCTCAGTGGTTTAGAGCCTGCCTTCGGCCCAGGGCGTGATCCTGGAGGGGATCGAGTCCTGTATCAGGTTCCCTGCATGGAGCCTGCTTCTCTTTCTGCCTGTGTCTCTGCCTCTCTCTCTGTGTCTCTCATGAATAAATAAATAAAATCTTAAAAAAGAAAGTGTAAAGGAAAGCCTCAAATGGGACTTGTGTCCATAATAAGAATATTTACAACGTAATAAGAAAAAGGCAAGGTAACCAATAGAATATGTGTAAAAGATGTAAATCCAATAGAACATGTCTAAATTGTAAGAAATACATGAAACATTGTCAAATTCACTAGCCATCAGAGAAATGCAAATTAAAATAAAAATGTGAGGATCCCTGGGTGGCGCAGCGGTTTAGCACCTGCCTTTGGCCCAGGGCGCGATCCTGGAGACCCAGGATCGAATCCCACATCGGGCTCCTGGTGCATGGAGCCTGCTTCTCCCTCTGCCTGTGTCTCTGCCTCTCTCTCTCTCTCTCTGTGTGACTATCATAAATAAATAAAAAATTAAAAAAAAATAAAAATGTGATACACATACATATCAGAATGACTAAATTGGAAAAGTCTAAAAGTCAAGTGTTGTCAAAAATGTGGGGCAATTTGAATTGTCATATACTTCTGATGGGATTGTCAATTGGCATGGCCTTTTAGAAATTGTTTGGCAGTATCTACTAACATTGAATATGCACATACTTTATGGCCCAGTAGTTGGTATGTGTCTCCCAAATGCATACATGCTTTCATTAAAAGACTTGAAAATATCAGTAATAAAAATAAATAAAAATAATGAAAACCAATGAGCAGATAACATCACAGTGGATTCCCAGGAGTGGAACCCTAACTCCACATTGATCCATATCATCATCTCATCCTGTTACATTTCATCACATTTTAAATTTCTTATTCTGACCTGCTCTCTCTGTATAGCAATACTCTTATTTTAGAGTGGAAATTAAAAATATTTTCTTGAGAATGCGAAGTAGTTGCTTAAAGTTTCCTGCTGGATTCTTAGTCAATAACATTCAGTTATTTGCTCTTCATTTGATCTATCTCCATATAGCGCTCATGCTATTTTTTCTGTTCTTGTTCACCATTAAATTGTGCTGAATCCTTTCAAATTTCACCCTATGTTGACACATGGTGTTTAGAGATTGCACTTGCCTCTAGTCTGTGCACTTAATTTCCCCTAAAGGATCTAACAGATAATCATGTATATGTTCTCCTTTACCGTGAAGGCATCCAAAACCCACTGCTCAGATTTTTGATATTTTGAACCTGATATACCTGATATGCTGCAAGCCCCAGCATATACAGTACCATCATTAAATTGCTTTTTGTCTTTATACCCATTCTTTACTGCTTACTCCCTTGACATAAGCATGGATTGTAGCTAGTAGAACCTTGAAAAACTTACATTCACAGCCATCACTATATAGCACATACTCATAAGCCTTCTATTTTGTGGCTTTAGAACTATCATTTTTTAAACTTTCTTTGCTTTTTTCCCCCTTCTATCATGAGCCCTAGCAGGTAGTTTTCCTTGGGGTACCATTTTTATAATCACTTTATGAATGCTGCTTCATCTAGAAGGTGAACAGAGGACTATTAAAGTTATTTTGAGATGTGGGAGCTGGGCTGTCAGCTGTGCTCACTCATTACTTAAATGACTCATTTCAGTTCACCAGTTTTACAAAGCGTGCAATACAAATTTGTGCTTCAGTAAACTTTTAAGTTTTAGAATTTCAAGAGTCTACTGTTTTGAAGTTGGAATATTAATTAGGTTTTTCCTTAGTGATCTATCACTCTAATTTATGTTGGTATTTAGCGGAATTCCAAGATCATTCATGAATAAAAGAGAGAGGTACTTTGAAATATGGGAGTCCAAAGGAAGACTAGATCCTCAGTAGAAAATTATAGCCATTTCTCTCAGGATTTACTTATGTTGCATGCTATCTCTGTGAATCAGATTTGTTAAGTGCTATTCCTTTTTTTAATTTTTAAGATTATTTATTCATGAGAGACACACATAGAGGCAGAGACATAGGCAGAGGGAGAAACAGGCTTCCTGTGGAGAGCCCAATGTGGGACTCGATCCCAGGACTCTGGGATCATGCACTGAACTGAAGGCAGATGCTCAACCACTGAGCCACACAGGCATCACTGTTAAGTGCTATTTCTTTGAAGCTATCTTTTATCTCTACTTAGACCAAATGATCAATCATGGTTGCTGTTCCTTGCTTTTAGGGCTTGATCTTAGGCTCCAAAGGAGACTGGATTTACATGGTCTTCTATTTTGACATACTTTGTAAGAGAATAATATGTCTAGACCTAGGAATAGCTATGAAATAAAGTATGTCATGAGTGCCCTCAAATGTGTTTATTGTGCTTGGCACTGTTTCTTTTCTTTCCTATCTTTTTCAATAAGTACAACTTATCAGGAGATACGTCTATCAAGAGTACTGAGCCATTTTGATGGTCAATATATTTTGATGGTCAAGTATTATGGAAAGAGCACAGTAATCCTCCTCTAATGGAACTGATGTTAAAGGGATTGCTTCTGGATTGCTAGGCTGCAGTTCTGTAAGTGAGATAAAATAGGTAACAGGATTAGAACATTTCTGCTTTTTCATTTATATACATATATTCTTATAAGAAAGTTCCCAAAATATAAGTACATTAAGATTTCCAATTCCTATGCCTTCAGCCAGCGGTCAGCAAACTTTTTCTATGAAGGGCCAGATAACACATATTTTAGTTTTTACATGTCCTATGGCCTCTGCTGAAACTAGTCTGCAGTGGTGGCATGAAAGCAGCCGCAGACAATATGTAAACAGATGGAAGTGGCTGAGTTCCAGTAAAACTTTATTTACAAAAACAGATGGCAGGGATATTGGCCAACAGATGATAGTTTGCCAACCCCTCCTTTCAGCCCAAGATTACCTATTCTCTTGGGTTGTTCCAGTTTTATTTCTCCCAGATTGCTCCAGCTTCCCTAAAGAGGAAATACTGTAAAGAAAATACAGTGAGTCTTTCATGGCATCAAGATGTAATGAAACGCAGCACTGTGACATCTTAGGCCTCTTAGAAGGTTATTTTTCTGCTACTGAGTCTGAGTCTTAACTTTTGAATTAAAGTGATTACTAGGGCTACGTTTCTGGTGCCTGTATATGACTTCTGGAACTGAAGACAGTACATTCTCAAGGGAGGACAGATGCCCCCAAATTGTACTCACCATCTGGTCGAACACAGTGGGAACCAATTGTCTTGGAGGGCAAGGTGTGAACACCTGTTCTTTCTCACAGATTGAGGATTTACTGTTTCAGGTCCATGAAGGTGTATTTGCCTACAGCTCTGCAGTCAAGCTTATTTTTATAGCTTGAGCAAATACGTCCTCGAGTTGGGCTACGGTTGGTTGATTTATGACTCAAGAATGCTAAATTCCCATGTTGGAATCTGACCAGCAGTTACATTGTTCTGTACACTGCCTGCTGCTTCCTACACAGATAATTACCAGAGGCTAATTTACAGATGCCAGTGGGAACGGAAATAGAGTGAATGGCTGCCCACAGAGCTAGGAATTGGATTTTATCAGGAGTCATGGAGAAGCACGTTTGTTCTCAGAAAAAAAAAAGTCCAGAAAAGTGACTAGTTAAGAAATATGACAGCAAAATGAGTTATCCAAGGGGCAGTGCAGTTTCCAAGCATTGCTTTGGAGTTAGACAACTTGAGTTTAAATCCTTTCTGCTCCACTTAATAGGTGATACCTTGGGTGAGTTACTTAAATTCTCTACATCTCAATTCTTCACATGCAGCATCAGTGTGGTAATAGAATCTGTTCAAAGTTATGAGGATTAAAAAAAAAACCACATATAGAACACCTAGGTCCCTATCTGACACATGGTAAGTAATCAATAAATGTTAGCTCTTCTTTTTTTTTTTTTAAAGATTTATTTATTTATTCATGAGAGACACAGAGAGAGGCAGAGACACAGGTAGAGGGAGAAGCAGGCTCCTTGCAGGGAGCCTGATGCAGGACTTGACCCCAGATCCTGGGATCATACCCTGAGCCAAAGGCAGACGCCCAACTGCTGAGCCACCCAGGCATCCCTAGCTCTTATATTCTAATTCATGTATCAAATTTGGTGTTTACTCTTAAGTTTTCTTATGTATTGAATAATCATAAGTCAACATTTTTACCTTCCTCATTTATTTAAAGAGATTTCAAGAATAATTGATTGGCTATCTTATAGAACAGAAAACTGAGATTCATGAGTTCAAGTGAATTGCCCAAGGTTAGAGACTGATGGAGCCAGAATAAAAATCCACCCATTGATCCTTTTAATAATATAGGATTTTCCAAATTTGATCGTCTCTAGAGCTGATCGTTTTTGCCTCATCTTAGTTCTTATACTACTCCACCAATCTTAGCATAAAAATCAAATTTATAAGTGGAGTGACCTTAGGCAAATTATACTCCTCTCAGTTTTCTTTTATAATATGAGCAGGTTGGTATATAGAGATGATTCCTATGATTTTTTCCAATTCTGGAATTCTAAATCTAAAGGGTTTATAGAGAAACTCATCACTGATATGAACAGCTAAGGTCATTTAAGTAGGTAGGCCATGGTTGACCAATGTCATCATTTTCATTTTCTGGAGGGCACTGTTAACAAGAACTAAAGATGTACTCAGGATTGCAGCTATCACCAGGACTGAGATTTCTTTTCTGTATTTGATGGCCAGCACAAGATACCCTGGAATTTGCATCATGCTGGTACAAGGGACAGACTAGGAAGTTTAGAACTTAAGGAAAACTTCAAGTATATGATGAATCAGCTATGGAGATAGTAAAGTATGTAAATAAGTACTTTTTAAAAAGTGGACAATTAATTGGGCAGATTTATTTATTTTTTAAAGATTTTATTTATTTATTCATTAGAGACAGAGAGAGAGAGAGAGAGGCAGAGACACAGGCAGAGGGAGAAGCAGGCTCCATGCAGGGAGCCGGACATGGGACTCGATCCCAGGTCTCCAGGATCAGGCCCTGGGCTGAAGGTGGCGCTAAACCCAGGTAGATTTATTTTTGTCCTAGAAATTGTGTCACGTTGGTTCCTTTTTTTTTTTTTTTTTTTTTTTTAAAGATTTCATTTCTTTATTCATGAGAGACCCACAGAGAGAGGTAGAGACATAGGCAGAGGGAGAAGCAGGCTCCTCACAGGGAGCCTGATGCAGGATGTGATCCCTGGACCCAGGATCACACCCTGAGCCAAAGGCAGAGGTTCAATTGTTGAGCACCCAGGCATCTGTCTCATTGGTTCTTAAATTAACAATGAAAATGATGTGATTCAGAATTCACTCTAAATACACACACATGGAATGTCTGCGTGGCTCTCAGTCGGTTAAGCATCTGACTTTGGCCCAGGTCATGATCTCAGAGTCCCGGGATCAAGAGTCAGGCTCTTCGCTCAGTGGGGAGTCTGCTTGTCCCTCTACCCCTACCCCTGCTCCTGTTCTCTCACTGTCTCTCTTGCTCTTTCTTAAATAAATAACATCTTAAAAATAGATAAACACACACATACACCCACCCCTTATTTTGCCAGTGACATCTCTCAGTGTTCAGGGTATTTAAACAGAACTACTTTATGTTTTAGGAGGAATTTAGTGATGAAACTGAACAAAGTTACTTGGTTTCCTAAGTTCCAGTGTGATACTCAAATCACTAAATTAAGATAATATTTTTAAAAATAGGGGAAAACAGCACAAATATTTAGCAAGACTCTTAAAGAGCTGTTTAGAAATGTTAGAACTGGATATTAATGAATTTAAATGATGACTGAATAATACATAAGTTACGTTTCTACTTATTTACTAAGTACTTATTTATTTTACTTATGTATTATTATTTCTATTTACTTTTTATTATTTATTTTGTTTATTTGTTTATTTTTTTATTTATTACTAAATAAGAGTAATCAAAGCTTGGGATAAACATATACCTTGATACACAACTTCAAAACCAACAGATTTGGGATCCCTGGGTGGCGCAGCGGTTTGGCGCCTGCCTTTGGCCCAGGGCGCGATCCTGGAGACCCTGGATCGAATCCCATGTCGGGCTCCCAGTGCCTGGAGCCTGCTTCTCCCTCTGCCTGTGTCTCTGCCTCTCTCTCTCTCTCTCTGTGACTATCATAAATAAATAAAAATTTAAAAAAATAAAGATAAAAAAAAACCAACAGATTTTCAGAGATTTATATTTTTTGAGTAATTATCTCAAGATGGGTAATACTCTATAGCATGACATACACTATTCTCTAAAATAAGATACATAAATAACCCAAATTATGCAGTTGATACCCAAATTATACTTTTCTATGTTGGAGCTTGTCACATTCAGGCAATGTAGTGTTAAGTGTTAATATAATGTTAAGTGGTTAAGAAAGTGGCCTCTGGAATCAGACTTCAATTTGATTTTGCTCTTTGCCCCTTATGGTGTAAACTTCAGTAAAGTATTTGACCCATGTAAGCCTCAGCTTCCTTATTGTGAAATACAGAATAACTGTGCCTATTTCATAGAAAGTATTGAAGCAATTTAAACCTGCAAAGCACACTGTTTACCAAGTGTTTTGTGTCTTTCTTAATGGCTGCTTAGCTTTTGGAGAAAGATCCACAGCTCCCTATTTATAGCAGCCCTTGTGTAGGGAAGGGGGAGCTGCAGCCTATTTCTGCCCTCTTGCTTGCCTGTGACAGTCTGAAGCCAGGGGAGCAGTGAGTAGGGGACTGTCATAAGCTTGCAGGTATAGTATGAGTCCTTGAATGCACTGATCAAAACTTTACAAGTTTGCACCTTGAAATGAGATGCTTTTTATTTGCTTTTCATTTGCTGTAGAATTCACTTCTTGGCTTTGGTGGATATTTTAAATCATCTACATTTGCCCATTTCTTTTTAATTACTCTGAATCTCTGACTAATCTCAGTAGAGATATGTATTAGAAAATTAAATCTGATGGAAATGATTTATCTTTTTGGAATTTAAGCTATAGAGAATTCCTTATAGATTTTTAACTTTCTGGAAAAGAAACTATAACTAATATGAACCATTAGAAGTTGAGTGTATTTTTGTCTATTTATATAAAGAAAGAACCATTTTTTAAACTTTTCTACTTTGGAAATTTGGATTCAAAAATTATGTATTATTTATCAATGAACTAATTTACATACTATATAGGAATGAATTATTGTTTTAATTTTTTAATAGAGAACTTGAGATACACTTATAGTCCTTCAGAGTTCATTTAAATATGTCATTTCATTGTACTAGGGTGGAATTCTATTTTGGTAATAGATGATAATGTCTCTCAGTCATCGTCAGAACTGGCAAAAAACATACATAAAATAAAATAAAAGGTGATAAAGAGAAAATTATTTCGAGTTAATTAAAATAGATGTGAAAACTGTTTGCAGTTAATATATACAATACAAATGGGTTTATATGTGTGGGAAATTAGAACAATAGGTGCGTAATAGAAGCCAGGTGATGTTATTATTATAGTAAAGGAAAAAAGAGGGTTTCCTAAAATTTACTGGATAAATTTTGACTTGGTCTTTGATAACACTTAGCAACAGCTACTATTAGAATAAAAAAAAATTTGGGTCCTAATTACTGAGTGTAAGTGCTGGCATACTTCTAGGGTTTGACATTTTTCATTTGATTGAGGAAATTAGGATGCACCTTTTATCTTACAGAGAATTAATAATCCATGGGGACCCCAAAGGGCAGCAAGTATCTTCTGCTCATCAACGTGTTAAGTTATTTTACTTGTTAAGTGTGGGGTGCCTGGCTAGCTCAGTCAGTAGAGCATATGACTCTTGATCTCAGGGTCATGAGTTGGGTGTGAAGCCTACGTAATTAAGAGGAGAAAACCACAACACATTATTTGTTAAGTGTAATCATAGTTGACAAACTGATTGAATCCATACACCAGGAATGTATTCCACATTTAAGAATTTTGGCAGCTAGACTTGGAGGGATTTGACTTTCTGTCTAGTACATGGTCAGTATACTTTTCTTTTCCTAACGTAACTTTACAATTGCCATTTATTTATTTATGTATTTATTTTTAAAAGGTTTTATTTATTTGAGAGAGAGAGAGAGAGAGAGCACTAGCAGGGGGAGTGTCAGGGGGAGAGGGAGAAACAGACTGATAAGAGAAACATGGGGCTTGATCCCAGGACCCTGGGATCATGACCTGAGCCAAAGGCAGATGCCTAACCAACCGAGCCACCCAGGTACCTTCATGGTTGCCATTTTAATATGCAGGAGGCAACAAACCTTGTAGTAGTGATTCTTAACATTTAGATAGTGCTTTAGAGTCTACAATGTGCCATCACTCACGTTACCTCATTTTCATGAGACAGGCCAGGCCGTAGGACTTCCGTTTTAGCTGTGATTCAGAGAAGTGGCCCACCCCAGGTCCTGCTAGTGGCTAAACCCAGATGACTGCATTTTCTACATCATCACAACTTCTTGTACACTGCTGTGCTCATATGTTTAGATGCATGGCAGCCACACCTAAAAATAGTAACAGTTTTAAATAGTTTCATGTTGCTCAGTGACTTTAGCTGATCTATTTTTTCTGTGCTTACTTTTCACTTGAAACCCCAGGACAGATACTTGAACTTCTTTCCTAGTATCATCTGAGGACAGAAGACTGAAAGCCTGGGGCAATAAAGAGCAACGTCTGTTCCTCCCTCCCCTCACTTTTTGAAAGAGCTTGATCATTCTCCTGTAGTTGTATGCATTGGCATCCAGGTAGGTCTTGAGAAAATTAAGTAAGGAAGTGGCAGACTGTAACATCAGTAGTGCCCAGGAAGCTGGCAATAAGGCAGATACTGCATTTTTTTTTTTTTTTAAAAAAGGATTATCAGTTAACAGGGAACATTTCTTTTGGAGTCCTCTGTAGCCACTATTTTTGTTTCTTTTTGAAACTTCTCAATCACAGTGAGGCAAGTCAGGAGAGCTGGTCTTGGCTTCTTAGCAGTAAATTAGATCACTACTTCATTTACTCTAAGGGTGATGATAGAGTTCTCATCTATTTTGAGGACCCTCATTCAATCTGTTGGCTACACTGAAGAGTTCCTCTCCACTTATTCCACTAGCTATGATTGTACTCTCCATTTTGCAGAAAATCCAACCAAAATACAGAAAATTTGGTAGAACTATCAAAGATAAGTGACAGAGTCTGGAAAAATTTAGTGATCATATGTCGCTTTGCTCTCATAGAGGCCACAGCTTGGGAAAGCAGGGTCTCTGAGTCAAGAAGTTCTAGAAATGTTCTTTGTTTTCTGTAGCTTCTTAGACTCCTTTCACAATAAGCAGGTCCATCTAGAAGCTCTATTTTTACTTTTTTCTTTGACTCTGCTTTCTAACTTCTTGTTTATTTTGATTTTTTAAAGTTTTTATTTAAATTCTAGTCAGTTAACATATAGTGTAATATTGGTTTCAGGAGTAGAATTTAGTGATTCATCACTTTCATGCAACATCCAGTATTCATCTCAATGAATGTGCTCCTTAATCCCCATCCCCCACCCACCTCCCTCCATCAATCCTCAGTTTGTTCTCTCTCCTTAAGAGTCTGTTATGGTTTGCCACCCTTTCCTCACCCCCTTTCCCCTATGTTCATTTGTTTTGTTTCTTAAATTCCACATATGAGTTGAAATCATATGGTATTTGTCTTTCTCCGGCTTACTTATTCCAACTTCTTGTACAGTGTTATTTTTTTTTTCACATTTTTTCCATTGACTTCAAACAAAAACTAGGTCAATTGTCTTGTAGAATTTGCCCCATTTTGTTTTTTCTTTCTGATGTCATTTAATTTGATCTCTTGTCTCTTGTATTCTCTAATCGGAGTTAGTGTAGAGGATTGATTAGATTCAAGTTCAGTTTTCTGGGTAGGAATACTACATCCGTGGTTCTGTGTGCTTTTGATTGCATTGTATCAGTAAGCAACCAATGTCTGGTTATTTCTGTTTGAATCTTTAAAAATTCAGTCTGAGTCCACAAATAGCTAGCTAACACTTTGAACTTCACCATTTGCTACCCGTTTACTAGCTAAAGTGAGGGCTTAGCCATGTTAACTAGATTTCTAAAGTGAAATAAACCTTTACTGCCAAATGTGCTTTGCAAACAGATTTGAGGCACCTTAAATGAAAGAAGAAGCATAGGGATCCCTGGGTGGCGCAGTGGTTTAGCGCCTGCCTTTGGCCCAGGGCGCGATCCTGGAGACCCAGGATCGATCCCACGTCAGTCTCCCGGTGCATGGAGCCTGCTTCTCCCTCTGCCTATGTCTCTGCCTCTCTCTCTCTCTGTGTGACTATCATAAATAAATAAAAAAAATTAAAAAAAAAAAAAAAAAAAGAAAGAAGAAGCATAGAATTAGGACATCAAAATTTTGTAAAGAGGATACAGAGAGGGAAAAAGACATTGGGAAGTCACAGTGGGGCATGAAGATTGAATGGCAGATGGAAGCTGAGGAGTCTGCCTATGACAAGAAAGATATGTGGGTTCTTCAGCAAATAAGCATGCCTCTAAGTCTCCCTTTGAGATGATCCCAGAGGCTTATCTGCTTCTTCAGATAGTGGTTTTAATTCCACAAACCTCTGTTGAAAGCCTAAATATTCAGAGAATCTATGAGGTTTCATGGGACATTATGAAAATGAACAAGTCAGTTTCTATCCCTTCAGATGCCCATGATTTACTGAGATGACACATACAAAGTTACTTTAATCTAGTTGGATGGTGTCAAGTGCTGTAATAGTTGTGCCTGTGTCCAAACTTGGAAGCTCAGAGGAAGGAATTACTAATTTCTGACTGAATAAGGAGTTCCTCAATGGATAGGGCATTTGAATTGGATTTGAAGAAGATAAATGGATTTCACTGGGTGGAAAGAAGAAGAAAGGGAATTCCAGTCTATAGAAAGAGCTTGAACAAGATCCAGAAGTATTTTAAAGTATACAGCGTTTTCAAGGAATGGCAGGAGTTCCACTCTCAGGAAGTACCTACTGTATGTTAGTATGCGCATATCTTATTTTGTTGTGCTTTGCAGATAGTGTGCTTTTTACAGTTTGAAGGTTTGTGGCAACCCTGTGTTGTGAGTCTCTTGATGCCATTCTTCCAATAGCATTTGCTCACTTTGTGGTCTCTGGGTCCCATTTTGGTAATTCTCGCAATATTTCACACTTTTTCATAATTACTATATTTGTTATGGTGATCTGTTTAGTGCTTTTGATGTTACTATTGTAATTGTTTTGGGGCACCATGAACCATGCCCATATAGGATGGTGAACTTAATTGATTAATATTGTGTATGTTCTGATTACTCCACTGACCAGCTTGTTCTTTCATCTCTCTCCCTCTCTTTGGGCCTTCCCATACCCTGAGGCACAACGATCCTGAAATTTGGCCAATTAATAACCCTGACAAGGATCCCTAAATGTTCAAGTGAAAAGAAGAGTCACGTGTCTCTCACTTTATTTAAAAGATTTTTTTAAAAAGATTCATATTTATTTATTTATTTAAATTTTATTTATTTATTTGAGAAAGAGCCCAAGCAAGGGGGAAGAGAAGAGGGAGAGGGACATGCAAACTGCACTAAGTGTGGAGCTCAACATGGAGCTTGATCTCAGGACCTTGGGACTGTGACCTGAGCCAAAATCAAGAGTTGGATGCTTAACCAACTGAGCCACCCAGGTGCCCCATATTTATTTATTTTAGGGGGAATGTGCATGTACACGTGTGAGTAGGGGAGGGACAGAGGGAGAAAATCCCAAGCAGACTCCTCGCTGAGCATGGAGCCTAAGGTGAAGCCCGACTACACTACTGTGAGACCACATCTACAAACCAAGAGTTGGACACTCAATGGACTGAGCCACCCATGTACCCCTTATTTTTTTTTAAATTATTTTTTAAAGTTTATTAGTAATCTCTATACCCAATATGGGGCTTGAACTCACAACCCTGAGATCAAGAGTTGCGTGCTCTGCTGACTGAGCCATCCAGATGCTCATTTCTCACTTTAAATCAAAAGTTAGAAATTATTGAGCTTAGTGAGGAAGGCAGGTGAAAAAGCTAGATAGACTGGAACCTACGTGTCTTGCCCCAGGTAGCCAAGCTGTGATGGTAAAGGAAAAGTTCTTACAGAAATTAAAAATGTTACTCTAGTGAATACATGAATGGTAAGAAAGTAAAAATGCCTTATTGTTGTTACAGAAAGTTTGAATAGTCTGGGTAGAAGATCAAACCAGCCACATTTCCTTGAGCCAAACCCTAATCCAGAGAAAGGCCCTAGTTTGCTTCAATTCTGTGATGACTGAGAGAGGAGACTTCAGAAGAAAAGCTTGAAGTTGGCAGAGATTGGTTCATGAGATTTAAGGAAAGCAGTCATCTTCATAACCATAAAAATGCAGGGCGAAGCAGCAAATACCAATGTAGAAGCTGTTGCAGTTACCTAGAAGACCTAACTGAGATCATTAATGCAGGTAGCTACATTAAACAATAGATATTCAGTGTAGATGAAACAGCCTTATCTTGGAAGAAGATGCCATTTAGGACTTCTATAGCTAAAGAAGAGAAGTCAATGCTTGGCTTCAAAGCTTCAAAAGACTGATTCTCTTGTTAGAGGCTAATGCAGCTGGTGATTTTAAGAAATAAGCCAATGCTTAACATTCCAAAAATCTTAGAACCCTTAAGAATTATGTAAATCTACTCTTCCTATTTTCTATCAATGGAACAATAAGGCTTGGATGACAACATATCTGTTTACAACATGGTTTGCTGGATATTTTAGGCCTACTTTTGAGACCTACCACTTGGAAAAAAAAAAAGATTCCTTTCAAAATATTACTTCTCACTGACAATGCCCCTTGTCACCCAAGTGATTGAGATATCCAGTGAGATTGCTACTTTTTGCATGCCTGCTTACAGGCATCCATTCTGCAGCCCATGGATCACAGAGTCATTTGACTTTCAAGTCTTATTATTTAAGAAATACATTTCATTAGGCAAAGCTGCCACAGACTGTGATTACTCTGATGGATCTGGGAAAAGTAAATTGAAAACTTCTGGAAAGAATTCACCATTCTAGATGCCATTAAGAATGTTCATAATTCATGGGAAAAGGTCAAAATAGCAATGTTGACAGGACTTTGGAAGAAGTTGGTTCCAACCCTCATGGATGACTTTGGTTCCAGACTTCACTGGAGGAAGCGACTGCAGATGTGGTGGAAATAGAAGAGGACTAGAATTAGAAGTAGAACCTGAAGTCATGATTGACTTGCTGCAACCTCATGATAAAATTTCAATAGATGAAGGGCTGCTTGTTATGGATGAGCAAAGAAAGTGGTTTCTTGAGTTGAAACTTACTCCTGGTGAAGATGCTGTGAAGATTATTGAAATGACAATAAAGGACTTAGAATATTACATAAGCTTAGTTGACAAAGCAACAGCAAGATTTGAGAGGTGTGCCTCTACTTTTGGAAGTTCTACCTTGAGTAAAATGCTATCAAATAACATCACATACTATAGAGAAATCATTCATGAAAGGAAGAGTCAATGGATGGGGCTTCACTGTTCCCTTAAGTAATTGCTGCAGACACCCTACCCTTAGCAACCACCATTCAGCAGCCATCAAACATTGAGGCAGGACTTTTTACTAGCAAAAAGATCGCAACTCTCTGAAAACTCAGATGATGATTAACATTTTTTTTTTTTTTAGCAATCAAGTATATTTTAATTAAAGTATGTAAGTTTTTATACATAATGCTATTGCACATTCAGTAGACTATAGTATAGTGTAAACATAACTTATATCTACTGGAAAATAAAAAAAATTCACTTGACTTGATTTATTGCAATATTTGCTTTATTGCAGTGGCCTGGAACTGAACCTGCAAATTCAAGGTATGTCAGCACATGGAAATGAAGCTTAAAAACTAAGTAGAAAAACAGATTAAAAAGAAAGTAGAGAGGAAAAAAAAAAAAAAAGAAACTAGAGGGCCGGACTGGGAATATTTTTAATTTTAAAAGCCATATTAAGGAGTTAAAATTTTTTTCCTGTGGCTAATAGACTGTTTTTATTTATGATTTTTAAAAAAGATTTTATTTATTTATTCATGAGAGACACAGAGAGAGGCAGAGACACAGGCAGAGGGAGGAGAAGCAGGCCCCATGCAGGAGCCCAATGTGGAACTTGATCCCAGAACTCTGGGATCAGGTCCTGAGCTAAAGGCAGATGCTCAACCACTGAGCCACCCAGATGTCCCATTATGTATGATTTATTTATGATATATTTATTTATTTTAGAGAGAGAGGGAAGGAGGAGGGCCAGAGGGAGAGGGAGAGAGAATCTCAAGCAGACTCCCTGTTGAGTGTGGAGCCTGATGCGGGGCTCCATCTCAACACCCTGAGATCATGGCCGAGCCAAAATCAAGAGTTAGATGCTTAACCAACTGAACCACCCAGGCATCCCTGGATCATTTTTAAAGAAGAAACATTATAAGAATTATATGAAAGATAACTTTGTGGGTAGTCTAAAGAATCAGTAATAGCCGGTAGAGAATAACCCATTAGGAGGCCACCTGAAATGTGTAGGACCTTGAGAAGGGAAGTTATGAACTCAAGAGACATTTAGTGATAAAATGGAAAAGCCTTGAGAAATAATCAAATATGAATTTAGAGAAGTGAGTAGTTGAAGATGACTCTCATATTTTTAGCCACAAGGTAGATGGTTATGCCATTCGACTCAGAATTTAGGTGGATGAACAATTTTGGTGAAAGAAGCAAACAAGAAGAATTTGACACCGTTGAGTCTGAACTTCCTGTAGAGTATTAATTTATTTAATAACAATGACCTACTCTAGGTGCTTGGAATACAAAGCTTAAAAAAAAAAAAAAAAGAAAGAAAAGACAGATAAGGTCCTAGCTCTCATGGAACATGCTTTCTCATAGCGGAATAGTGACACAAACCAGGTACAAAAATATGTAGATTCTAATAAGCACCAAATAGCCAATAAAATAAGGTAATGGAAAGAGAGTAACTGGATGGGGGGAAACTGTTCAGTGGTCTGGAAAGGTCTCTATGATGAGAGGACTTTGAAACAGACACCTGAGCTAGAAGAAGTCTGTCATATAAGGCCCTAGAGTTGGAATTCTGGGCAGAAGGAATAGCAAATGGAAAGGCTGCAAGGTGAGAACCAGCAATGCATGCCCAAGGATGAGAAGGTCTGTAGCACTGTGGGACAGAGAGGTAGATGATGACTTACACAGAGGCAACAGAGATGCAGTTGTGTTGATCTGGTGACGTAGTGAGTTTGTTTTCACCCTGAGAACACAGGAAGAGTGGTCAGCAAAGAAAAGATATTCTGTGACTTACATTTTAAAAAGATTACTTTGATTGGGGAGGACAGACACAATGGAAGTGGTGAGACCAGCGAGGAAGTGCTTGTAATTGATGAGTGGTGGCATAGGCTAGGGAGGTGGGGATGGGGTGGTATAAAGTGGTCAACATCTAGATGTGATTCAAAGGCAGAGCCAGTGAAACTTGCTAATGGAGTGTGTGTGGTGGCAGTGGGGTGAGGCCAAAGCAAGTGAGTAAAAGTGGCGCCATTTGTTGAGAGGATGGGAACCAATGGTAGATGGGGGAAGTCTGGTATTCGGAGTCTCAGGTATGTGACAGGGACTTGACAAACTAGAACTGGAATGCAGGAGAGCAGTCAAGTCTAGAGAGATGGATTTCAGAGTAATCTCCCATGTGATCAGAATCCTTGAAGAATGTTTTCTAAAAAGAATTAGGGGATTGGTCATTGGGGATGAAAACTACCCATATGACATTTCTAGAAACAAAAATAATGGCAGAAAAAAAAGAAAAAAAGACAAAGATTGTTTCCCACTGTGTAGTAGCTTGTGTTCCTACAACAGGAATCAGGCTAGAGAGATCACAGTGCTGCCTGTTCAGTGGCTTTCTGAAAGACTGTGAATCAGGAAAACATAGCAAGTAGGCAGATGAAGCCAGTGCCAACAGAGATTCTAGTTTGACTGAACTAGTGATGAAAAAGAGTTTCTGGCCAGTTATGGGATTAAAGGCATGCAGCAGTGTGCAAGAAAATGCTCGTAAGTTGAACCTGGAAATGCGTGCCCCCATGGGCCTTTTGTTGTGGAAAGGGAATAAAGAATTGTTATAAATTCAGTTATTGGGTTTTGCAGATCAGGTGTCTAAATGGAGTCAACTCATTTAAGATGAGTAAGATGTGATATTCTTAATACTTTATGTTAACTAAACTTTTTATAACTTTGAAGAAAAATACTTTTTTCATGTGTTTCCTGGTGTGTTGAGAAAGGTGTATGTGCGTGTGCCACCTATAAAGTTGATTACCTGAGGGAATTCATGAAAAATTGCAGGGATTATAAGGTTACACACCATAAACTATATCTGAAGTCTAAGGCTGGATGATAGTATGTAGAGAAAAGGGCTGAAAATAAAATTCTCAGTGATGTCCACAGTCACAAGTTGATAGAGAAGAACTAGAGCACAGGATCCTGAGTAAGAGCAAATATTCTAGGACTTGCACCAGTAAAATTTGACATTAACATTATAGTCCTGGATGTTAAGTAAAATTACTGTGGTGAATATTTCGCCATATTGACTCATTCTGTTACTATATGATACTAATATAATAATGTCATATGTCAATTATAGCTCAATAAAAAATAAAAAAGTAAAAATTGAGTAAAATCTAAATATTTAATAAACTTTATTCCCCTTTCTTCTTTATACTTCATTGTTTCTCTTTCCCTCAAAATGCCAAGAATGAATAGAATATAAAAATAAGAAAAAAACCCCAAATTATAATCTTCAACTTTTTGTTCTTAACAAACTTCTTTATTTGGATGTGTCTTAGGCACCTCAAATTCAAAATCACCATGAAAAAAATCACAATTTCTTCCATACCCCCAATCCTAGTCCTCATCTTACTAATGAACTCAATAGATGGCGCCATGCAGTTGCTCATGGTACAAACCCTGTGGTCAACCTTATTTCCTTTCCCTCTAGTAGCTCCCATGTCCTATCCATCACCAATTCAGGTGCTTTTCCCTCCAAATATTTCTTCTCAGTCTGCTCTAGTCTTCTCCATTCCTGCTGTCACTCCTCAGTCCAAGCCACCTACTGCAGCTACTGCCTTACTCACCTAACTGGTTCAAGGCAGTGTTTTCAAAAACCAGGGGACATCTGGCAGTGTTAAGATAGTTATGATAGTCACAACAGGAGATACTACTGTGCTACTGGCATTTGGTAGGTAGAGACCTGGGATGCTAGTAATCATTTTACAATGCACAGGACAGCCCCCCAAAACAAAGAATTATCTGGTTCAAATTGTCAGAAGTACTGCTGTTGACAAAGCGAGGTAAAGGGACATCCACTCTTACCACATATCTTTTTCCTTGATGAAATTTCTCCAAAGCGGTCTGTGTAATCTCAAAAATAAACATACATGATTATATTTATTTATTTACGTATTTATTCGAGAGAGAGGCAGAGACATGGGCTGAGGGAGAAGCAGTCTCCCGGGAGCTTGATGCAGGACTCAATCTCAGGATCCCAGGACCACAATCTGAGCCAAAGGCAGATGCTCAACCACTGAGCCACCCAGATGCCCCGCTTATCATTATTTTAAAATGAGACCTTTCTATCTGTCACTGAAACCGAAAATGGACAACCATTTTATACCTAAATGACAAATCCTATTAAACAAACCCAATGTTCCAGTAATTAATGATTGTTCTAATAGTTAACATTAGGAAAGCATTGATTATGTTAACTTACATTAGAAAGAAATTTTCATTGCATTAATTTCTCTATAGTGTGCTCTGTACCTGCCCTTGTTAACTTTTATAACTAGAATGATTTTTACATTTAAGAGTATGCTCACTACTAGAATCTGCATATATGATATTCAGTGTTTAGTAATCAATCTTTTTTTTTTTTTTTAAAGATTTCATTTATTTATTTGAGAGAAAGCACTAGCAGGAGTTGGGGAGGGGCAAAAGGGGAGGGACAAGCAGACTCTCTGCTAGCAGGGATTCCCAGGAGGGTCTGGATACCAGGACCTTGAGCAGAGGGCAGACACTTAACCGACTGAGATGCCTAGGTGCCCCTTTAGTAATCAATCTTAATGTAAAAATCCCAGCAAAACAGTAAATGCCAAGGAAATAAAAACACTGGAAACAATATTCATATTCACTAAACAAATTGACAGCATGGAGGGAACAATAAATGAAATTATCACTGCTACAAACTAACTGCTGAAACTAGCTAAATGCAAATACTCCAAAAAGGAGCATTGAAAATAACAAGGTGAATCGTGTAATTGTAGCGTTAGCTGCATAGGAGCTCACAGTAAATGGGGAAAAATGCCTCTTCATCTGAGGTGGGGTTTAAAATGGAATTTCAAATATAGTTTCCCAAAACTGCATTGGATATGGTAGGGTATGATCATATTATATTTATGTTGTTTTTATATTAAACACCATTGTGACAGTGAACTTAATCATGCCATGTCTGCTTAATATCCTTCAGTGGTTTTCTTTGTCCTTTGTATTAAGCTTAAATTCTTGAACACAGCTTAAAAAGCTGTGTGAGTTGTGGTCTCCATACATGCCATCTTTCCTCCCTCTCTAGAATTCTTCCCTCCCTTTCTGAACTTCTTCAAGAGCCTTGCACATGTAATGTTCACTCATCCTTTAATCTCTGCTACTTTGCATGTGCTATTTGCTCTGTCCGGAATATTCTTCTCCACCCCAATCCTCCACTTTCCTGGCAGGCTTCTCTAATCCCCTGATGCCACTGTCAGATTTAGAGTATGCATTGTTGTTTTGTTGGAAGTGCTGAAAATCCTAAATGTTTCAGTGGGTCTCATTTAAGTTTCCAAGAGAGTGCAAACTGTCTCTCCCCAAATTAAAAAAAAAAAAAAGAAAAAGAAAAAAAAAGAACTGTTAGAAGCAAAGTAATAAGTATTTTATCTGTATTTGTAAGTTGTGCTCCAGTAATACTGATTTTTGGCCAGGATGCAGTACTTTTCTGTTATCCATTGGACCTTCATTTATATTTTGGGTTTTCCATAGCACAATTGTGCTATGCTAGTATACAACTGAATGGAGCCCCCACAAATTATTATAAATAGTAAAATAAAAGGAATTAATAAGAAATGAAAATAGAAGAGTGCATCACTAGGAAGGTAGACTCCAGAATAGAGTTTGAACTCCTGAACATTCCATATGATATTCTTTTTTTTAAAAAATTTTTTATTTATTTATGATAGTCACAGAGAGAGAGAGAGAGAGAGAGAGAGGCAGAGACACAGGCAGAGGGAGAAGCAGGCTCCATGCACCGGGAGCCCGATGTGGGATTCGATCCCAGGTCTCCAGGATCGTGCCCTGGGCCAAAGGCAGGCGCCAAACCGCTGCGCCACCCAGGGATCCCTCCGTATGATATTCTTGATCATTCTCTAATACTTCAATAAAATTACCTAGGGATGATCACTTTTTTTTGTATGATACCAGATCCCATCATTTAAGTTTAGTTATGGTATTATCATCTCCAAGATATATCATTTTAAAAACTAACTTTTCCAAGGTGGAATATAATTTTCATCCTGAGGATAATGTTTTGACCTTCTTTTCAGAAGAGAAAATTTAAAAATCATCTTGATGCTTAGTGATGGGGAGACTGTGTGCCGACTCACCCTGTGATATTAGGAAGTCCATTTTGGCTCAGTTTGAATTCTGGTTTCCAACAGGGCTGTGCCCTTGCTCTGCAAGTCCTCTAAAGTTTTAGCTGATACTATTAGGGAGTAAAATATGATAATCTGTCAAACTGTCAATGAATGCTTTCCTTAAATATAATAGGAGCTTTGTGATCAAATGGCAACTCTGTTTGAATTTTATTTTATTTGAACAGTAGGTCCATAGTTATGCATGGGACATTATACTGTTTATATAAATTATGGTGTCAAAATAGGCACAGAAGTATACTAGAGATTAGCAATTTAGAAAGTAAATCCTGTGTTAGAGAGGAGCATCTCAAGATTCTTCAGATTCTGAAGGACATAGGAATTTGGTTTTTTAGAAATTAAAAAAGATACATTTATTTGAGAGAGAGAAAGAACAAGAAAGAAAGCAGGAGCAGGCAGACGGAGAGGGGGAAGGAGACTCCTCACTGAGCAGTCAATGTGGGGCTTTATCCCAGAACCCTGATTGACCTGAGCAGAAAGCAGATGCTTAACCGACTGAGGCATGCTGGATATAGGTATTTGAAAGTGAAAAAGAAACAGTTTTAGAGATGGTGTATGTTACTCTATGTGGAAGGTAATTTTAACTGGAAAATGACTATTGTACCCTAGTCATTAAGAATGTTCAACAATAATCTTTCCTATCCTCCAAGCACATTCCAGTCACTTAATTTAGACACAGATACATGATCTGACTCAGCCAATGGAAAAGAGTAGAAGTGATGAGAATCTTTTCTAGGCTTCTGCCTGTTAGAACCAACATAGGATTTTTCAACTGTCTTTATCCATGTTCCACTGACTGATGATATTCCAGATGATATTCCATCAGTCTGCATCCCTTAGTGAGGATGGTGAGGGTGTGTAGAAACAAATCTCTATCATTTTCAGTCACATGATTTTGGGGTTATTTGTAACAATAGCATAATAACCTATCCTGACCCATACAAGTAGGCTGTTGATACCTCACTTAGGTTGAAAAAAATTCGGAATATCGGAGTACATTTGATTTTCTGGAATTGACACCATTTTGTTAGGAGGCCTTGGGGAAAGTATATGAAGGAGCAGATAATTACAGAGCTATAATTTTATATAAAACAGCTAGCTGTAACTGAGAGTTGAATTTTCTTTTGTAATTTATTCTAGATGATTATATTAATAATTGCTTAACATAATTATACATTAATTATTTGCTTACATACTGTTGATGTAATCTCTCTCCTTGTGTTTGACTCATAACTTGAAATTCCCAGGCTATTTGCTATATATACTCAAATTCTTAAAATATGGTAGCCCCTTGGAGACAGACTACAGAAGAACTAGGGTGGAAATTATAAAAAACTAGTTATAAATTATGAAATTCTCTCTAATCTTAAGATATGTTGCTTAAGGATTTTTAAAATTCTGCTTTATGTTATCAATGGAAAAAATTATACTTGTTTACTTAGCTAGATGGCCAGTGTTTTTGAGGGCAAAGACTTGTCTTAGTTAGATATTTAAGAATTTCTAGTTCATGGAGTATACTCTGAAATGTTTTGAATATTTGAATGCTTAGCACTAACTGAACTGGCAAAGTATAACAGTCATGCCATGTGAATGGTGACCCACAAAACTGTATTAAAATGACAGTGTTGATGAACTAATGATTTCTCTGTCTGGAACAGGTATAGCACATATGTTTAGGGAGACAGCTAGGTGTTGGGAGCTCATTTGGAGTTAGCTTTCATTTTGATCACAGAGAACACATTTCTGTTTAATACTGTGATTAGAAAGGGTAGATTTGTTAACTAAGGGACCTCATATTCCACTGAGGGGTGGGTATGCCAACACAAACTAGATTAATTGTAGAGTGTTTTCTGGGAATTTGAATCTTGGCTGGTATATCTGCTAAAATACTTTTCTTGGTGGCAAATTTGATGTTTATAGTGCCCTTTACTGATATAAATTTATGTTAGGTAAAATAAAAAAAAGTCATCGAATGTCTGTGCTATCTGGGAAGTATAGGAATGAATCTGAGGCAGGAAATTACAGAGAATGACAGATTCAAAGGGCTAAGCCAACACTGAAGCCTCTATTTGCTCTAGATTATCTGTTTATTCTTGATGGTCTGGAATGCTTTTTTAATGGTCATATTTGTGAAAAACAAAAGGTAAAGTTTAGGACTAATGTATTTATGATTGGAGATCCTCTACCCATTTGTGCTGCAACACACATACAATAGAGCTGAGTTTCTAGAATTGACAGCATTAGTTGATAAAGCAGAAAAACAAAACTCACCCCACAGAGGGAGATAGTGGGTATATATGCCTGTCTTAGCTTTGGATCTAAGCAAGTGAGAAAAAGAGAAAAATCTCATGAGAGTTCAGGGCTAAAATTCATACTATATGTATGGTCTCCAAAACTGTAGGCTGGAAATCGATTTTAGAATTGGTTCTGTGTTATTATTTTAATGTACTGCTTAGAAGTAAATACAAATTCTAGTTAAAACAATATGACATCAGCTGAGACCTCAAAGAATTTCTGCAGAGATGATTCCATGATTCCACAAGCTGATGATAAGGAAATTACCGAATAAAATAGGAAATAAGACCTCTTGTCAGCAAAAGCAGAAAACCACTGAAACAGGTCTGCAATGACTATGGATCTTCAATTTTAAAATAATGTGTTTAAATGTTTATAGAAATAGATTGTGTGGGCCTGTACTATGAGAGACAATACCATCCAACTTTCCTGAGTAGATTAGAAAAAGGTAAAACTTAAGAAATATGGAAAATGTAATAACTGAAATTAGAAACTCATTGGCTAGACAATGTAGAAGGTTAGACATAGTTAAAGAATTAAACTGGAAAGAGAGAACAGAAGAAATGATTTGAATTCAGTTCTAAGAGACAAATGTATAATGACATATTAAGAGAAATGGGGTATAGAATGGGAAGTCCAACATGAAATATAATTAGTTATAGAAGAGAAAAGAGAGGGTAGGGGGCTGGTAATATAGAGTGGTCAGGTATTTTCTGGAATTGAAGAAGAACTTAGATCTGTGTAATCAGGGAGCCCTAAAAATTTAAGAAGGATAAATACAAAGAAATTCACATCTGGATGCACCATAGTAAATCTGAAGTATAGCACCAAAGACAAGGATAAGATTTTTTTAAAAAATAGCTAGAAAGAAATTGAAGTGAATTAGAAAGGAACAACCAGTAGATTGAGACAGTAGAATTATAACATAAAAGTATTGAGAGAACAAACTGTCAACTTAAAATTCTGTACCTATCAAAAGATTTTTCAAACAAATGGGAGAAATTAAGACTAACAATAGTCTTTTATTAGAAGAACTTTTGAAGAATACATTTCAGAACGAAGAAAGATGATTCTGGAAGAAGGCTCAGGATGTAAGGGATGAGGTGTGTATCACAAGTCTTATTTATCTCTTCATATTCCCGTGGCTCATATTCCTATGGCCCACCTGCTTCCCAGACCCTCTGTCACTTGCTCTGCTTCAACAACTACTGTGTCCAATGGGTTTGTCTCTGGCTTGTGCAGTTCTACTGCTTGGGGATAGCTAATGATTTAGCTTCCTTGTCTGCTGTTGGGTCAATAGGCTAACTGACTGTATACCTTGTATCTCTAGCTATTTTTGCGCTTTCAGACTTGGATGCAATTCCACATGGCAGGATGTAGGATCTCTATCCCAAGGTGCCACTTGGGGGCCAAATGAAAATCTTGGAATTGTAGGAAGAGTTAATTTCCTATAACACAAATAAAAGGCATACAACTCAAGAAGTAAAGCTTTTTTGCAGATAACAAGATACTCCATGTAGAATATCTGAAAGACTCCACCAAAAAATTGCTAGAACTGACACACAAATTCAGTAAAAAGACATTCCATTCTCATGGATTGCAAGAATAAATATTTTTAAATGTCTATATTACACAAAGCAATCTATATATTTAATGCAACGCCTATCAAAATATGAATAGCATTTTTTTACAGAGCTAGAACAAGCAATCCTAAAATTTGTATGGAACAAGCAATCCTAAAATTTGTATGGAACCAAAAGACCCCAAATAGCCAAAGCAATCTTGAGAAAGAAAAGCAAAGCTGAAGACTTCACAGTTCTGGACTTCATGTTATATTACAAAGCTGTAGTGATCAAGATAGTATGGTACCGGCACAAAAACAGACACATAGATCAATGGAACAGAATAGAAAACCCAGAAATGAACCAACAGCTACATTGTCAATTACTCTTTGACAAAGCAGGAAAGAATATCCAATGGGAAAAAGGCAGTCTCTTTAACAAATGGTGGTGGGAAAAATGGACCATTTTCATACACCACACACAAAAATAAACTAAAAACAGGTCAAAGTCCTAAACATGAGACCTTTTAAAACCATAAAAATCCTAGAGGATAACACAGGCAGTAACCTTTTTGACATTGGGTGTGGCAACTTCTTACTAGATGTGTTTCCTGAAGCAAGGGAAACAAAAGCAAAACAAATTATTGAGACTCCATCAAAATAAAAGCCTTTTGCATCATGAAGGAAACAATCAACAAAACTAAAAGATAACCTACGGAATGGGAGAAGATATTTCCAAATGACCTAGCTGGCAAAGAATTAGTATCCAAAATATATAAAGAGCTTAACCAAACTCAGCACCTCCAAAAATAAATAATCCAATTAAAAATGAGAAGAAGACATGAATAGACATTTTTCCAAAGAAGACATCCAGATGGCCAACAGACATGAAAAGATACTCAATATCGCTTATCATCAGGGAAATGCAAATCAAAGCTACCAGGAGATACCACCTCACACCAGTCAGAACAGCTAAAACCAACAATGTAGGAAACAACAGATGCTGGTGAAGATGTGGAGAAAGGGGAACCCTCTTGTATTGGTGGGAATGCAAACTGGTACAGCCACATTTTAGAGAATCACCATTGAAGAAAGTTTCAAATCATCAGGAGGATGCAACATTGCTAGCTTGAATTCTTCTAATAACATATCTTTGAAATATATAAAACAAATTTATACACTATAAACAGAGACTGAAAAGCCCACAGCAGGGATCCCTAGGTGGCTCAGCAGTTTAGTGCCTGCCTTTGGCCCAGGGCACGATCCTGGAGTTCCAGGATCGAGTCCCATGTTGGGCTCCTGGCATGGAGCCTGCTTCTCCCTCCTTCTGTGTCTCTGCCTCTCTCTCTCTCTCTCTGTCTATAATCAATCAATCAATCAATCTTAAAAAAAAAAAAGCCCACAGCATAGTGAGAGATTTTTTTATTACACTCTTTTGTAAATGTAAAGCCAACTATTTGAACAACATAATTGTTACGAATTTTAACATTTCAACGGTTTAAAACAATATAAACTTATTTCTTGTTTCAATAAATAGTTTAACACCTGTTAGACTAATTTATGTGCCTAATTTGTAGGAAGGTGTATGTGGCATGTGGGGGCCCAGTGCAGTATGGTCATTCAGGCACTCAGGTCAACAGATGGTCTCAACTCATCATCTCCAAGATCACTCTGAGTATCAAACTCTAACCAAAAAGAAAGCATGGAAGATCATATAGGAATTTTATATAAGATAGCTTAAAAGTGGCTTATTTTACTTCCATCCCTATTTCATTTGCCAGAGCTCAAACATGTCTGTGCCTAACTGCATGAAACACTGAGAAACATTAAGTTCATCTAAGTATAAGGTCAATAGTTTATTTATTTTTTAAAAATAAATTTAACAAATATTGTTAAGAAATTCACATCTGGATGCATCATAGTAAATCTGAAGTATAGCACCAAAGACGAAGATAAGATTTTTTAAAAAGTAGCTAGAAAGAAATAGAAATAATTTACAAAGGAACAAGTAGATTGAGACAGTGGAATTATAACATGAAAGTATCTAGAGGACAAACTATCAACTTAGAATTCTGTACCTATTTAGAGAGAGTGAACGAGTGAACGAGCTAGGTGGGGGGAATGGGGAGAGAGAATATCCAGACTCCAGACAGACTTCCTGAGCCTGACTGGGGGCTCAATCTCACCACTCTGAGGTCATGACCTGAGCTGAAACCAAGAGTCTAATACTTAACTGACTGAGCCACCCAAATGGCCCTAAGATCAATATTTTTAAAAAGCAAGTTGTACTTTTATGCAAAGTATTAGAGTCAAAATTTTAACATAACAGAGATAAGAATATATAGTATTAGGAACAATTCCTATAAAAGATATTCAATTTGTGGGAAGACTTACAGAAGGCCTGAATAAATGGAAAGATATTTTAGGTACATGGATAGGAAGATCCAGCATCATGAAGATGTCAGTTCTCTCCAAATTGATCTAGAGATTCAGAGCAATTAATCAAAATCCCAGCAGGAATTTTTGTGGCATTCAGTAAGGTGGTCCTCATGTTTGTATGAAAGAGCAACGATACTCCTTAAGACGATGAATCAAGTTGTGGTGGTAGCATGGTGGCAGGATGCTGGTCTAGCAGAGAGTAAGGATTAATATAAAGCTGCACTAATTAAAATAGTGTGGTACTGGCACAAGACATACAGCAGATTGAGAGAATAGATTGAAGGTCTGGAAACATGATTTATGGCAGGGCTGGTACTCTACAATATTTAGCAAAGATGAACTATGCAATAAATGGTGCTGAGAGAGTTACCCATAAGGGAAAACTATGATATGGATTTGTACATACCGCCATGTACACACAGAGATCAATCCCATTAGATCGAGGACACAATTGGAAAAGACAAATCTTTAAAATGTTTAGAAGAAACTAAAGGAGAGTACCTCTGTGTTCTCAGAGTAGGAAAGGATTTTTTAAGAATCAATAAACAGAAGTGTTAAATATTAAGGTTAAGTCATATAAAATCAACTGAGTTAAAACAAAGAATCCCTGTTGATCAAAGGATTCCTAATGGAGATTTGAATATAAATGATAAATTGAAAGGAGGTATTTGCTGCAAAAATAACTAATTTGTTAATACCCACAGTTGATAGATGTTACCTATGATTTGGTAAGAAAAGGTGGTCTGTTAGAAAAATGGGCAAAAACCCTATCTCACATTTCACAGAAAAGTAAATACAGACAACATGAAAAAATTTAGTATCATGTTTATATCAATAGTTAGAACCCAGGAGAAATGTGAGATTTTAGCTTCCTTTTTATAAATAAGTTTATTTTTTAGTCTTGAACACTACACTCCTCCTTTCATTCTTCTTCATTAGCCATTTTTATCTTTTTTATCTACTGCTTAGCAGGATAGGCTGGTAAGTAAAATGTAATTTTGAAAGTCACAAGTGGGTCAGTTCCTGATTTTTGCTTTTATCTCAATTGAACGAGTCATGTTTTTCAGTTCAGTAGAGAAAAAAAGAAATTGATCCTTTTGTTTAAAAATCATCAAGTTTACAATTGTACATCTTGAGCTATCTGCTTTTTAACAATAGACTTACATTAAGATAATTATTTGGCTTACTCTATTAATTCATGCATCTGGCCTTTAACACACCCAAGTTATATTATTATTCCTGGAAACTAGTTTTCTGTACTACTATTTATAATTTTCTATATGTGAATAATCTGTTCACAGCACTATACCCCAATACTTAAAGTTTTGACACAAGCCTGACACAATCACAGCCACTTAAGTTTTATTGTTAAGGGCAAAAATTCTGACTCGGCTATGAAAAGAAATAGAGCAAATAATATTTGCTTACCCAAGGAGTTCAAGTTCACTGGAGTACCTCATCTCTTTGCTTGAGGACCCTGGAATAGGGGAAATCCCCTGCCTCTCAGACAGATGTATTAGTTCCAGAGAATAAAGGTGTATGTTGTCACTTACAAGCTCAAAAGGAATACTGCTAATGTTTAATTATTTTCAAGGGAAAAGTGCAATGAAGTCATGGAGAAGTTGCAGAAGGAGAAAACATTGTAATGCATGATTCATAGTCAAAATTGTACATAGTTTAGTTTTTCTTTATGTTTTATATCCTGTGATTTCCGACATTCACAAATTCTATATTCTGCTCTTTTTCTGGTTCACCATTTATTCAGTTTTTGACAGATTTTTGAGCCAATTACATGCCAAGTACCCTCTGGATGTTTGTGGCACATTAGTGAACAAAACTAACAAAAATCCTTGTTTTCCATGTTACTGTACATAGAAACCCAAAAGACTCCACCCCAAAATTGCTAGAACATGGCAGGGTACAAAATCAATGCCCAGAAATCAGTGGCATTTCTATACATTAACAATGAGACTGAAGAAAGAGAAATTAAGGAGTTACGTAGATCAATGGAACAGAATAGAGAACCCAGAAATGGGCCCTCAACTCTATGGTCAACTAATATTCAACAAAGGAGGAAAGACTATCTACTGGAAAAAGAACAGTCTCTTCAATAAATGGTGCTGGGAAAATTGGACATCCATATGCAGAAGAATGAAACCGGACCATTCTATTACACCATACACAAAGATTAACTCAAAACGGATGAAGGATCTAAATGTGAGACAAGAATCCATCAAAATCCTAGAGAAGAACACAGGCAACACCCTTTTTGAAGTTGACCACAGCAACTTCTTGCAAGACACATCTATGAAGGCAAGGGAAACAAAAGCAAAAATGAACTACTGGGACTTAGTCAAGATAAAAAGCTTCTGCACGGCAAAGGAAACAGTCAACAAAACTAAAAGACAACCTACAGAATGGGAGAAGATGTTTTAAAATGACATATCAGATAAAGGGCTAGTATCCAAGATCTATAAAGAACTTATTAAACTCAACACCAAGAAACAAGCAATCCAGTCATGAAATGGGTAGAAGACATGAACAGAAATTTCTCCAAAGAAAACCTACACATGGCCAACAAGCACATGAAAAAATGCTCCATATCCGTCATCACCAGGGAAATACAAATCAAAATCACTTTACCAAAACCAATGAGATGCCACTTTACACAGGTGAGAATGGCTAAAATTAACAAGACAAGAAACAACAAATTTGACGAGGATGTGGAGAAAGGGAAATCCTCTTGCTGTTGGTGGGAATGCAAGCTGGTGAGGCCATTCTGGAAAACAGTGTGGAAGTTCCTCAAGAAGTTAAAAATAGAGCTACCCTATGACCCAGCAATTGCACAATTATGTATTTACCCCAAAGATACAGATGTAGTGAAACGACAGGACATCTGCACCCCAATGTTCATAGCAGCAATGTCCACAACACCCAAATTGTGGAGCCAAGATGTCCTTTGACAGGTGAATGGATAAAGAAGATGATGTGTGGGGTCACTCAGTGAGTGAGTAAGGGGAGTGCTTGACAGGATGAGCACTGGGTGTTATACTATATGTTGGCAAATTGAACTTAAAAAATTAATTAAAAAGAATATAAAGAAACTGGCAGGGAAGCTACTATAACTTTCTTTGGGTTGATGAGTGAGGAAACTGAATGGGAAAAGACAAACCATGAAAGACTACTAAGTCTGGGAAAACAAAGGGTTGCAGAAGGGGAGGTGGGTAGGGGATGAGTGATGGGCATTAAAGAGGGCACATGATGAGATGAGTACTGGGTGTTGTGCTATATGTTGGCCAATTGAATTTAAATAAAATATATAAAGAATAAAAATAAAAACTAGATTCTGGTGATGAAAGGCCCTTCTCCCCCAGTCCTTCCTTGTCTTCATGGGGCTTGAATTACAATGGTGGAAGGCTGGCAATAAACAATACACATAATGAATTAGTGAGTTAAATGGAATGTCAGAAATTGCTATATACCATAGAGGAAAGGAATAGAGCAGGATAAGGGATATTAGACTGTTGACAAGAGGTGGTTGTAAGCTTGAATAGGATTTTCGGGATAGGCTGGCACAGGAAGGGGACATCTGAGCAGAAATGAAAGGAAACAAAGGAGTATGTCAGGCTGATATTTGGAAAGAGTGTTTTAGACAGAGGGAATAGTCAGTGCAAAGGCCCAGGGCAGAAGCATGCTTGGTGCACAGAGTGACAGGAAAGGGGCCAGACTGACTGGAGTGGAGGGAGCATAGGGGAAAGGGAAAGTGATAGGGAGTGAATTCTGAGAGTGAATGCCTGGGACTGGACGGAGGAGGGTCAAGTGTTGAAGGAAGGCAGGCTCTTTGAGATTTGTAAGTCATCTACAGAACATACATTTTTGCTCCAAGTGAAAGAGATGCCTATGGGTACCCTAAATGGGTGAGCACAGACTGCTGGGGAGCAAGTGAGCAAGGAGAGAACCCAGTTGGGTTGCTGTTGTGTTGCCAAGCAGAGATGTTCCTGGCTGCGGCCAGGGGAAAACAGTGGAAAGAATGGAAGCGGACAGATTTCCTGACAGATTGGATTTAGGATTTAAGAGAAAGACAGAAGTCAAGCATGACATCGAGGTTCTGAGCAGTGCAGGAATGTTATCATGGATAGAAATAGTGATGACTGCATACAGAGCAGGTTTGGGGGGATGGGAGGAGAAAACCAAGAGTTTGGTTTTAGCTGTTTAGAACTTGTGCTATTAGAAATTTAGGTGGAGTTGAAGTAAGACGTGTGGGCTGGAGATTATATGGAAGACCTGACATATACTGATTGCATTCAAAGCTGGGAGTCTGATTGAGATGGCCAACGGAGTGGGTAGGGATAGAAAAGGGGTGTTTCAGTGCCTGGGGTTAGGATCTCAGAGTGACAAAGGGCAACCAGCAGAAGGGATGGGAGACTGAAGGACCAAGCTGGTAGGACAGAATTCAGGAGAATGTGGGGATCTGGTAGCCAAGTGAAGTATATCAAGGTGAAGAGAGAACTCCATTGTTTTAAAAGCTGCTGAGGGGACGCCTGGGTGGCTCAGCAGTTGAGCGCCTGCCCCTGGCCCAGGGCATGGTCCTGCAGGTCTCAGGATGAAGTCCCACACCCGGCTCCCTGTCTGGAGCCTGCTTCTCCCTCTGCCTATGTCTCTGCCTTTCTCTCTGTGTGTCTTTCATGAATAAATAAATAAAATTAAATTTAAAAAGCTGCTAAGAAGTCAAGTACCTAGAGGATTGAGAATGGGGCTTCAGTTTACCTGAGAGGGGAGGTTCTGGTGACCTTGATTAATAAAGGCAGTATCTTTGGTGCAATAGGCGCTGAAAGCCTGAGGGAAGGGGGTTGTGGAGAAACAGGAGAGAAATTGGACATAGTGAAATAGCTAAAAGTATAGACTACTCCTCTAAAGAGTTTTGCAAGAAACATGTCTGTTTTCCAAGGAAGGTTTCCAAGGTTTCCAAGGAAGATCAATTTTCATTTATTAATAATATCTCATTATGTGGTCCTTAAGTGGAGAATAAATAATTCCTTCCACATCATGGGCATTCCGTGGTTCTTTTAAGTGCTTTTGTTAAGTGTTTTCTCATTTAGTTAGAGAAGAGTAAAGTAGCTGCTAAAGAATCCTCATGGCAGGGGAAAATTTGGGGGCTGTTTTTGTATGTTATTAAGAAGAGAGAAATAAGAGTAGGCAAAGAGAATAAGCCAACAGAGAGGGAAAATTTGAGGATGGAGAAGAAAGAGAAGAGTGTTCCATGCCTCCTTCAGTTTCTTTTTCTACCCTGAATTTCACTCTCTTATTTCCTCAGGTCGTTTCTCCATAAAATGCATTTGTTACTTGGCTTATCTGGGTGACACAGACTTTGGAATGTCACCCATCAGGACTTCTGTTCATAATAGAGCAAAAATGATTTAAATTGTAAAAAGAAGACTATGAAAAACCAACAGCAGGTAATAGATGAAGCACTTCAGATTTTCACAAATTTTCATTAAACATGAACGTATACTTTTAAAGGATTTAGAGTTTGAAGTTTACTATGACATTCTAGAAAGCATGAAAATAACAAGGCTGTATTCCCTGATGTTCTAGGGAGGTTTGGAAGGGCCAAGAAGAGTCTGCTTTCTCTGGTCAAATGTAGAGCAGTCATTTGCTGTAGTGTAGAAGTCACCTTCAGAGCTGGTGGTTTCTGTGGTCATTAGTTACCAGAAGCTGGAGATGGAATTGACATTCCATAGGAAATACTGGAGAGTGAAGAAAAATGCCTAAAATATTCTAATACAGTCCATTCTTTATAGCCTCACCTGTGACCTTCAACAAGTCATCGAATCTTCCTGCTGAGCAATCCATCCAATTCACTCTTAGATTTATCTATGTGTTCACATTCCTGTTTGATTTCCCACATTAATGGTTCTTGACACTTTGCCCTTCTTAGGACACTACTGTCTTGTAATCATGGCAGGACTTTAGGTGTAAGATGTCTAGTGTTTGGCTCACTTGATAGAACAGCTATTCTAAGAGCATTTTTGCATGGGTATGGGGATTCCCTGTCTTTTTGGCTCCCCTCTTAAAAGAAAAATGACTTCAAGTTGAGATTTCAACTATGGAAGAGTGGCTATTCAGTGATCATGTATGTGTATAGGAGATGCCTAGAAATAGGTATTTTGGAGCTTTTAAAAACTTAATCCTAATTTCTATACTGTGTTAAGTTTAAGCATCTCAAAGCCTCAGAGCATTAGCCATTTCCTGGTACTATTTTCTACATATTAGGAGTATACCTTGCATTCTTAAGCTTGAAGCTTAGAAATTCTGATTAAAGACCAAAGACATAAAGAATATCAAGAAATGAGAATAGCTTATCCTGATAAGTACTGTTAACATTATGTTTGTGGAAATAAGCTAAATAAGGCAACATCTATTCCTTGGTTATTATTTTACTGTTCACATATGCTGGGCACTCTGAGGACCTTTAATAACCTTCAATGCTTACTGATTCAGATGCTTATAATTTGATACCAGCGAAGTGCATCACTAGAGGAAACGAGCAGCAAAGCCATAAAACCTTTGATTTACATCTTGGGGCTATCTGGAGTGAAATTGCTTTTCCTTTGTGGGTTGCTTGGAGAAAGAGACTTCACCATTGGTGGGAAAGAGATTTGAGCTTTATGGTTTCCAAGGAAGATCAATTTTCATTTATTAATAATATCTCATTATGTGGTCCTTAAGTGGAGGATAAATAATTCCTTCCACATCATGGGTATTCCATGGTACTTTTAAGTGCTTTTGTTAAGTGCTTTCTCATTTAGTTAGAGAAGAGTAAAGTAGCTGCTGAAGAATCTTCATTTTAAGACCTGGCTATAAGTTATTGCTCCCCTGTAGCTTCTTTGGGCATATGCTTAGGGAGAGGGAGATAGTTAATGAAAAATATAATTATATTCCTTTTCCTTGGCTAGGAAGCACCAGTGTGAATGCTTTATGGTAAGCCTGATTCTTAAAAACAAAAGAGTTTTGTGGCAAGGCAATTGATTAAGAAGGAAAGTACAGAGAATGATGACCTTTGTACAATGACAGAGAAAGATGAAATTGAAGTTAAAAAAAAGAAAAATAAATAGATTCATTAGACAGTCTGAGGTTGCTATGGAAGGTGACTTTATCCTTTCCTAATGATTAAAAAAATTTTTAGCAATTCTTAGAAATGGTTCAGTTAAGTTATTGATGGTACAATTACCAAGTTCTAGGGAGTCTCAAAGACACAAAGGGAGAGATAAATGATCCCTTGTGGTTTCTACCAGCCCAGTGATCTAGTTTGGAAGACCAGACATAGGAAGATAGTATAACTAACTTTATTCAAGTCTAGAAAAAAGAATAACTAAAGAACAACCTGGGTTTCATCTTCAGGGTATATGGTTTATAAGGAATGGGATTTCCTATTTGTTGCCCTACATGACCCTAAAAATTATTTACCCAAGCTGAAGGTGGCAACCTGGAGTGAATATCGGTGTTTGCCTATATTGGGAAGGTTTTCTGAGGTCAGTTTCAATGGGAAGAAAGGCTTTGGTTGATTTGTGAAGCCAGAAGGGAAGGGTAATGGCAGTGTGGTATGTTTGCTATTCAGGTTTTAGATCAGAGATTGGCAAACTTTTCCTAGAGAAGGCCAGACAGTAAATATTTTAGACTTTGCAGGGTGTACAGTCACTTACTCAGCACTACCACTGTAGTGTGAAAGCAGTCATAGACAATATGAAAATGAAAACAATTGAAAGTGACTGTGTTCCAATAAAACTTTATTTAGAAAAACAGGCAGTGGGCCGGGCTTGGCCTATGAGCAATAGTTGCTGATGCCTTTTTTTTTTTTTTTTTTAGACTATTAACCAAGACCCACCAGAGTCAGAGTTGGTAGCTCCTGGCCAATGCCATTGTATTTTTCCAGACACTGCTTCACCCACTACAGAATTTATAGTGCTTCCACTGAGATTGTCTGACAATGCACTTTCTCAGGGGTAAATGCTGCAGAGGAAGAAAGCTGTGTTACAGTAAACACTGATGCTTTGTCAAAGGAAGTATTTAGGCAGCACTACTTGAAATGCAAGTGTACAACCTTGGCTACATTGGAAGCAAATTTCTAGGGGAACTGTCAGAGCATAAAATTAGGTCTAGTTGGGAAGGAATGCAAGCCCCAAGGAATGACTAAAATGAGACAGCAGGATGAAGAAAATTAACAGTGGGATGAGTTAAGAGCTTCAAAAGTATGATATTTTTCACAGGATCAGTGCCTCTTGAGAATGATATTTTATGCAGTTTATTCAATCTTTATTGCTTGAGTAGATTAGAAACTCATCCTGTACAACCTGAATGAAATGACTCCAATTACAATATCTTCTATTATTATGCCTCCCAAATCCTGCCAAGTCACACCTGCACAGGCCTGACTCTGAACAGAGTGCCATTGTGAGTGTACTTTCTAGAAAGGGAACTTTAATCCGTTCCTAGTCAAAAAGAAATTCCAGTCTCCTGCCAAGATAATTGTATGTTTTGGCCTGAGCGGAAGCCATATTGGTAAGGTCCAATGTTACAAGATTTGAGCAACATCAGCTCACCTATTGAAGAACTTATTTCCCTAAAATTTACTGACGTGCTTGAGCTTTCCAAAATTACACTTAGTCTTTAAAGCTCTGTATCTCAAATGTGCAAAACAAAAGCATCTGATTAAAAGGAAAGTAAAGAAAGAGGCTTCAGGAAAAGCTTTTTAGGTTTAGCAGAGAGAATGGGAATCATGATATAGCTATGAAAGATGAAAGGGGGATGACTTCCAGTTTCGTGATGAATCTGATATGCAAGTCTTCAGTGTTACTGTTTTCATGGCATCATTTTTCCAATCTCAATAATTCACAGTTGTGAAATAGAAATTTATATACTGATTTGAAGTGAAGGATATATTTGGAACCAATAAAGAGAACAATAGATAGGTAGTTAGAGGGAATTGAATGCCATAGAAATATGGCAGGATTCCATTTTTACATGACAACTCAGATGTGCACAAGGGAACTGTCCTTTGTATGTCTGCAGTTGGGGATGGTGGGAAAGGCCACAAGAACCCTTAGTTTTGCTGCTTATAGAAAAAATAATAATTTAAAACTATTCCTAATGGTCTTCAGCCAGTTTCAAGTCAGTTTCTCTTTTGTTTCTCTTCTCCAAAAAAGTCTCCCCTCATTTGCTTTTCCCATTCGGCATCAGATGCAGAGAAGCCTTATGGCCTGTAGAGGGAGGACTCCATGCAAGTGGCGTCCTTCCCTGCTGAATTCTGCTGATACCTGCTTGACCTCCGGCCTCTCAGTTTTGGTGTCTGTCTGTATTTCATCCCCTATTGAAGTGACTGGGGCTCTTGTTGCTTAAGGTCTGTACTCTCTGTGTGGTTAGATACAACATACTCGGCCCTATCCAGCTGTCCTTACGAGCCCACCTTGGTTCTTATTAGTATAAAGCCTCTGAGTCCTCCCCAGGTCCTATCTTTAGCCCCTGATGTATAGGTCCTTACCTCGCTGCTTCCACAAGGGGTGGGGGAGGTGGGCAGGTGGGGGATTTCCAGGCCTTGTCTACACTTGCCAAGTTCCTATGTCTGTTGTGATGCAGCTGGTTCTGGCCAGCTGGCCCACAGGACCCCGGAAGGTGGTCTCCTCCTGAGAAACCATATGCGAAGTAGGACACGAGCTCCTCTACAAGATTCTGTATTCTTAAATGTCTCTTTGATTCAGGACTTAGAGCAAAGGCTTTAGGGTTGAGGCTATTAGATCCTGGAGGGACCCTGGCATAGTCCTAATCCTCATGTCCGCTCTGACATTTCTCTTCCTACTGATGGGATTTCTGTTGCTCCTATATAGGGGCTGCCCTCTATCCTCCTTCTGCACATCACAGCAGACTGGTGCGGTTCTTGTTGTCCTTATCCTCTCATGTCCTGTAGACTTGGAGCGACCAACCATCCTGGTTTGCCTTTGACTGAAATGGTTTTAGAACGAAAGTCCTGTATCCTAGGAAATCCCTTGATCCTGGGCAAACACTGATGGTTGCTTAGTCTACCTGTGATAAATGGACTAAATGGCCAAGCTTTAGTGGCCAAAGGGCTTTAGGGGAAGGAAAAATAGATGACTCAGAAGGAAACCACATGTGAAAGTACAAAACTACAAAATATTTTCCTTCACTATAGAAATAATGGTAGATAGTTTGTTTCTATTACACATAGCAACTAATGTGTGGAAAAGGAGCTGGTGTCACTGTAGGATTAGAAACTGGCCAAAAGCCAATCTATTGCAAGTTAAGTGGCTGCCACACGTGTGAAAACTTCCCTCTGATTGTAGAAGTTTTTGGTCCAGAAAGCTAATTGTAATCAATTTTTTGAGCAACTGGAGTAATTTAGGAGAATATCTTACTGCAAAATAACTTTTAATCTGAATCCTAAAAGAAATCTCAAACTTGGACATACACATGTGTTAAAGCAATACACATTCAGTTTATATTATAATAATGTTTGAAGTTGGATTAAGAAGTGAGGCTGGAAATGAAAACTATTAGCAGATTACTAAAGCCATGTTTAATTTTAGGCTGTTGAAGGAAGCCCAGGTAGCTTCTCCTGGGTATGTGTACGGTAGCTCTTGTTAGCATGAGGCAGGCAGTCTGAGATGCACCAGTGTGGCATCCAGGGGGTGTGAGAGGAAGTGAACACGGATCAGCACATCAGGCCTGCTAATGTCTTAAAGGTATATCTCAAGCCAGTGATGATTCAGGTGATAGCCAGCTTTGAAGTTTCTAAGGGGGTGGTAGCTGTATTCCCACAGGTGGGTATAGAGGAAGCCCATGGAGAGGACATGAAGACTGGAGAAGGATGATGGGCTAGTTGGACAGCTGTTCAATAGCCAGGTGGCTGGTGTTAGGGTAACAGGGAAGGGTTCAGAGACCAGCGGGAGTATGAAAAATCATATACCTCAACAGAAGTTTGATCCTGGAATGGGCATATGGGGGCAGAAAAGCAATAACCCAAGAGACCACTTGGGAGTCCAGGAAACTTCAGCGTGGCTCCTAACACTGGATGTCATCAGAAGCTGTAAAGACCGAGGGAGCCAAGTGAGTGGTTTGTGCTACAGCTAACAGAACATTACACTACTATGTTCAAGTGCAGTTTGTCTGGATCCCGAGACTGGATGAGCTTTCAGCTGGGGAGACCTTAAAGGAGCGGGGAAGGTACAGGTGGGTAATTAGGACTAGGGACATAGTTGCCTGTCCAAGTGTTACTTTATTAAATTGCCTTCTTTCTACACTGCCTCCAGCCAACAAACTTTGTTTCACCAGAATGTTCAATTGAAATAGGAATGTAAGAGCTGGAAGGGATTCATTTATTTACATGTTCATTTTTAATAAATAAATATGTATTGATTATTTGCCTGTGTTGGGTGCTGGGGTCAAAATTAGAACCAGTTGAAGGAAGAACTGTGTTCTTGAAAGGAGAATCAGACAAAAAACACAGGTACTCACAGAGCTGGGATAGGAGAGCCAGAGAGGGTGTGGATGCACATTGGAGAGGGGGGCATCCAATTAGTCTAGACCGAGAGGGCTTTCAGCTAGTTTAACCTTCTCATTTTACGGTGGGAGGAAGAAAAGATTGAGAATTTTGTGTCACCTATAGCATCAAATCTTACATCTTCTGTGGCAAAACATTATCCTCTAGGTGATCCTAGGTGCCAGTGACCGCCCCCCTTCCTCCACTGGGTAGGGATGTACATAGTCTCACATTCTCTTAAGAATCCAGGTGATATGAGCACAGCCACATGAGTGGCTGTCATGCAAACTATTTGCATGGCTGCTGTCTTGCTTGCCCTCTATAAGATGGTGGAGTTCCAGGGTGGCGGCCAACCCCTCCAGGAGCACATCCCATGACAGGTCCTGGCCTCTGCATTCCTCTTTATGGGATGTTGACAATCTGGAGGACTGTGTGCCTCATCTTACACACTCCTGCTTGTGAGTTTCCCTAGGCATCACTTCACACCTGTCCTGTGTGATGTGCTGTTTGCTTTCCTCCATCCTCTCAAACTTCCATTTGCATCTGCCAGGCATTCAACACATCGGCGAATGTTCAGGATAAATGTCTGAACTGTGCATGGAAAACTAGCACACATCCAGAATTTGATAAGCACTGTTCAGTGTTATACAGAGATGGAAAAGTAGATTGTGGCGCTACTTCCGAACAGAAACCTCCATTAGGAAATTAAATAACCGCCTGGTCACCTCAAGTGAAAAGAAACAGTAAAAGATGGAACGCTGACCCTCTTGGAGTGCAAAAAAGTATTTAGTGGAACCGTGCAGCACTGGAAAGAGATCTGTGATTAAATTTCAGTTCTGCTCCTCTGAGTTTGAGTAAGTCACTTAACCTTTTAACATCTTTAAAAATTGGCGAATCCTGAGAATATTTTTGAGTTGTGGTAATTAAATAAAAAGCAAAAAGAGCACAACACAGAGCCTGGAACAGGCTGAAGTCTGATGCTCTTAAATGTTTATCAAATTGAGTCTTACTAACACATATGCATTAATAGTGGCGAACCCCAAAGAGCACACAAAACAGCCTATAATCGAGCGCTAAATTGTGTGGAACACAATGGAGGAAGTCATGGAGGTTTATTCACAAGTGGGCTTGATGAAAAATTAGCTGTCACATTGGGGTAATGAATTTCACATGGCCTCAGTCACAGGATGCAGCCATTTAGATGCTGAATCCATAATTTTAGTTTTACATCAGATGGAAAGTATTTACATTTTTTCTGATTTTAAAAACAATATAGATACACTAGAAAAACATGAGCAATAGAGAAATGTTTAAAATCAAATCAACTATAAAACTCACTTCTAGAGATAACCATATTAATATTTTAAAAAATGCGTACATATCCTGTATGTATCCTGTTTTTTTTATATCTTGCTTGGGTTTAACTTACATTCTCTGGTGAGAAATTTCTTATTTAAAAAATTCTTGTAACACTATGTTTTTAATAGATACAAAACACAGTATTTCATTTCTGGATGTACGACATTATTTTAATTTATTCTCTTGATCTATTTAGAAAGATTTCTCTTTTATTTGCAATTAGCATCTCTGATATTCTATCTTTGCTGGTATTTGAGATCATTTCCTTTGAACAGAGTCCTAGAGGTGGAATTGAATGATCAAGTCAAAGTCCATGAAGATTTTAAGGTTCTTAGTATGAATTTCCAAATTCCTTTCCAGAAAAGTTGTACCAGGGCATTTCTTTCAGGCACAATTCATGAGCAAGCCCATCTTGCACAACCCCATACAGGAGTATAATTAGTATTTTCATTACTTATTTTTTAATATTTAATTTATTTATTTATTAGAGAGAGTATGTGAGCAGGGGGAGGCACAGAGGGAGGACAGAGGGAGAGGGACAAGCAGACTCTGTGCTCAGCAGAGACATGAAGCTTGATCTCCTGACCTTGAGATCATCACCTGAGCCAAAAATCAAGAGTCAAATGCTTAACTGACTGAGCCACCCAAGCACTCCCAAAAGTATAATTAGTATTATTAAACTGATAATTTGGTAAATGAAAAGTAGCATCTAAAAATGTATATATCCATTTGATGGGATGAGCACTGGTGTTGGCAATTTTTTTTTTTATTATAGTTCAATTTACCAACATATAGCATAACACCCAGGCTCATCCCATCAAGTGCCCACCTAAGTGCCTGTCACCCACTCACCCCCACCCCCCGCCCACCTCCCTTTCCATCACCCCTTTTTTGTTTCCCAGAGTGAGGAGTCTCTCATGTTCTGTCTCCCTCTCTGATATTTCCCACTCATTTTCTATCCTTTCCCCTTTATTCCCTTTCACTATTTTTTATATTCCCCAAATGAATGAGACCATATAATGTTTGTCCTTCTCCCATTGACTTATTTCACTCAGCATAATTATGTTGGCAAATTGAACAATTAAAAAAAATATATATCCCTGGTTCATAATGAGGAACAATTTTTCTTAATTTTCTTTGGCCCTTTTTTTTTTTCAAAGGATTTTATTTATTTGAGAGAGAGAGTACACATGCAGAAGCAGGAGAAGGGGGAGGGGCAGAGGGAAAGGGAGAAGCTGACTCCGTTGAGCAGGGAGCCTGACATGGGGCTTGCAACATCCTGGGATCATGACCTGAGCTGAAGACAGATGCTTAATCAACTGAGCCAACCAGGCACCCTTCTTTGTCCCTTTAACTATTAATGCACTACTGCTTTTATTTTTTATTTGTGAATTATACTTACAGAAATAACCTACGGGGTGGTGGAAGGAGAGAGGGGCGGGGGGGTGGGGGTGAATGGGTGACGGGCACTGAGACGGGCACTTGACGGGATGAGCACTGGGTATTATTCTGTATGTTGGTAAATTGAACACCAATAAAAAAAATAAATAAATAAATAAATAAATAAATAAATAAATAAATGCTAAAAAATAAAAAAAAGAAAAGAAATAACCTATTGACTGATTGATAAATTGCATTTTTTCCAGTTTATAGTGGTCTTTTATTTTTTTTTCTATATACAAGATTTTTTTTTCTTCACATAGTCCAAACATTTTTTCTTTTGTGGTATTTTCTCACGTGTAAATTTTTTCTGTGTCTCATGATCATTTAAATATTTGTCTTTATTTAATTCCAAATTTTTAAAAAACTTAGTTTTTTGTTGAGAAATGACTTTTCAAGCAGATATTAAGGAAACAGTAGGTATAATGGGGCATTGTAAAGAGTATATACATAAATTTACTATGTATAGAAACATAGTCTAAGATAAGTTGACATTTCAGATCAATGAAGAAAGGTTTGTCAATAGTTTCACTTACATGTTTTTCTTAGTGCTATTCTCTTTGTTTCTGTTTTATTTAGTTTGTGTGTGTGTGCATGTGTGTGTGTGATTGTGTGATGTTTCAGTGTATGTATATGGACTCTATTTCCTTGCATGTATTTTCTCCTGTATTTTTGATGTTATATATACAGTTTGTACTTTTATTAGTGTTTAAATTTAGTGATTAGTTTTAATTTTTCAGAAGCATACTTTGCTCTATATTTTCTATTGGTAAACCATAAAATGTTACCTTTTGAGACTTTTTCCCTGGAGGCAAGGTTATACTGCTTTTGTTTTCTTAAGCCAAACTTGGAATTCATTTCTGTAACATAGGATCTTGTCAATTTTATTTTTATTCCTTATATTTTGGATAGGATATGGAAAAAACATTAACATATAAATGTTTACATAATACAAAAATATATGTTTACACACACACTATATATACAGACATATATACATTATTGACAGTGTTTATTTCCAAAAAAGCTTTATAACCATTAGTTATTTATACTTATTTAAAACAGAAACACAGAGAGTTTATTTTCTGTGCTTTCATTTTATTTACCCATGAATAAGAACTTGGCTAGGAAAGAATTTAATAGTTTAAAATGTTTTCCTGCTAAAATCATGTTGACATTGCTCTGTTGAAGTTCAGTATTTATTTCAGAGAAGTCTGAGGCCAATTTAATTTTTATTTCTTTTCAGATTACCTTTTTTTTTTCTAAAAATCTAGGTGCTTGAAATATTTTCCCATATCAGCCAATCATGAAATATCTGAATATGGTTCATTTACTCATTAATTTTTCTTTATATGTGGTGGACTTTTCTACTAATTTTTTTTTCAGAACTTTTTATATCCCCTGTTGTCTTATGGGATGTGTAGAGTCCTTCTAATATCTCTAACTCTTACTTCTTTTTTTTTTTAAGATTTTTTTATTTTAGTGAGAGAGAGCGAGTGAGAGGTGGTAATGGGCAGAGGGAGAGAATCTCAAGCAGACTCCCAGCTGATCGCAGAGCCTGACACTGCAGGGCTCCATCCCACCACCCTGAGATCACAACTTGAACCAAAATCAAGGCTTGGATGCTGAGCCGACTAAGCCACCCAGAAAGGGGAGAGAGAGAGAGAGAGAGAGAGAGAGAGAGAGAGAGAGAGAATATGAGTGGGACAAGGGGCAGAGGGAGAAAGAGAGCAAGAGAGTCTCTAGCAGACTCCCTGCTGAGCCTGAGCACAAGACAGGGCTCAATCTCACAACCCTGAGGTCATGACCTGAGCCGAAATCAAGGAGGCTTAACCAACTGAGCCTCCCAGGTGACCCTCTGATTCTCACTTTAATAGCAAGTTTCTGAGAACTTCTACTCCAGGACTGTAGATACCTAGTTGCAGCTACTTGTTTGTACAGGAAACTTCACCTCAAAGCTTTTAAGCACATGTCTCCCAATAGGACAGGGGCAGTTACCTGGACAGGGAAGGAAACTGAGTCAGGATCCAGTGGAAGTCTCAGACTCTGTATCCTGTATGAATTATTGTCTAACTGTCCTTCACCCAGGAGGTAGTGGGCAGGCAGTGGGGGCAGAGACAGTCTGTGCTCTGTGTGGCAATGGGCAGGGCATGAATGCTGGGAATTGGAGTTAGTTTCCCATATGGAGGCAGATGGAGGGAACATTCTAAGGTCCAGCTCAAGGGAAACAGTGAGGCCAAGAATGAGATCTAAAGAAAAAGTTTTGCCTAAAAAAGTAGATAAGAGGGAAAAATCATATTAGAAAGGCAGAACCCACCCTAATCCTGGATTAAAAAGTATGTGTGTCTGGTAGGACCTTATATGATGAAGGAAATGTTTTGTACCTGCCCTATTTAATGTGGTGGCAACTACTCACTGTGGCTGTTGAGTACCAAGGAAATTGATTTTAAATTTTATTTAATTTTAATAGCTGCATGCTAATGGTGGCCGCGAAATTGAACAGTGCAGCTCCAGAGAGGCTTCCTCTGACTAGGAAGGGAGCCATGGAGGCTGCAGGGTCAACTCTAATACCATCAACCTCCTAAGCATTGAAAGTTTCTCCCAGAGTTGGCAATAGATGGACTGTAAGCTTTGTAAATTGATTATTGGGAAGTTCTAGCACTTTCTCTGTCTTCATAGGTATTTGGTGGAAATCTGGGGATCACTGCATGGAGGAATGTTAAATACCATTTTAGAGTATAAGTCCATCATATTCTCTCCCCACCTTTTTATTTCTGTCCTTTCTGCCTGCCGCCTTGCTATCAGTCTGTAAACAATGATAATAATCCTTAAGCCATTAAAGAATTTTTTGAGATAATATAGGATTTTATTTTTTTATTTTAAATTCAATTTATCAACATATAGTATAACACCCAGTGCTCATCTCATCATGTGCCCATCTTAATGCCTGTCACCCATCCTACCACCTACCTCCCCTTCTGTAATCCTTTGTTTGTTTCCCAAAGTTAGGAGTCTCTCGTGGTTTGTCTTCCTCTCTAATTTTTCCCCATTTCATTTTCCCTCCTTCCCTTCTGGTCCCTTTCACTATTTCTTATATTCCACATATGAATGAAACCATGTGATAATTGTGTTTCTCCAATTGACTTATTTCAGTCAGCACAATACTCCAGTTTCATCCACATCGAAGCAAATGGTAGGTATTCATCCTTTTTGATGGCTGAGTAATATTTTATATATATATATATATATATATATATATATATATATATATAAAATCTTCATCCATTCATCTATCAAAGAACATTGTGGTAGCTTCCACAGTTTGGTAGTTGTGGACATTGCTGCTATAAACATTGGGGTGCAGTGTCCCATCATTTCACTGCATCTGTATCTTTGGGGTAAATACACAGTTGTGCAATTCCTGGGTCATAGGGTAACTCTATTTTTAACTTCTTGAGGAACTTTCACACTGTTTTCCAGAGTGGCTGCACTAGCTTGCATTCCCACTAACAGCAAGAGGGTTCCCCTTTCCACATCCTGGCCAACATTTGTTCTTTCCTGTCTTGTTAATTTTAGCCATTCTCACCTGTGTAAAGTGGTATCTCACTGTGGTTTTGATTTGTATTTCCCTGATGACAAGTAATGTGGAACATTTTTTCATGTGCTTATTGGCCATGTATAGATCTTTAAAAAAAATTTTTTTTAAAGATTTTATTTATTCATGAGAGGCACAGAGAGAGAGAGGCAGAGACACAGGCAGAGGGAGAAGCAGGCTCCACGCAGGGAACCCGACGTGGGAACTCGATCCTGGGACTCCAGGATCACACCCCGGGCTGAAGGCACGTGCCAAACCGCTGAGCCATCCAGGGATCCCCCATGTGTAGATCTTCTTTGAAGAAATTTCTGTTCATGTATTCTACCCATTTCATGACTGGATTGCTTGTTTTTTTGGATGTTGAGTTTAATAAGTTCTTTTTTTTTTAATTTTTTATTTATTTATGATAGTCACAGAGAGAGAGAGAGAGAGAGAGAGGCAGAGACATAGGCAGAGGGAGAAGCAGGCTCCATGCACCGGGAGCCTGATGTGGGATTCTATCCCGGGTCTCCAGGATCGCGCCCTGGGCCAAAGGCAGGCGCCAAACCACTGCGCCACCCAGGGATCCCTAATAAGTTCTTTATAGATCTTGAATACTAGCTGTGTATCTGATATGTCATTTGCAAACATGTTCTCCTATCCTGTAGGTTGTCTTTTAGTTTTGTTGACTGTTTTCCTTTGCTGTGCAGAAGCTTAAGCCAAAATTTCAAAATGACTTTTTCTTCTACTTCCTTCTACTTTGGGCTCTTTGGAAACCACATTTTATTACATATAGGAAAATGAGTGTTGAGTTTTTTTGTCAGCTAGGTAGGGTGGCACATAGAGAAGAAATACATTCTTTCAAATTCTTAGGTAAGAGCTAAGCTTCTCAGTCATTTTACAGTACTATCTTCCTAAAGGATATTTTAAAATGAAAGAAAAATTGAATTTCTGTGCTCTCCATGTCAGGAATGAGTTTTTAGGGAGGTCACTTTGTAACAAATTAAACCACTGATTGATTAATTGATTAATTTAGTAATCAGTAAACATAGTTTTTGTTTTATGCAGGTCTCTGTGTTAGTTACTTTGGAAGAGAAAAAGAGGATAAAGTGATAGATGTACAGTGTGAAGGATACTTTTAGGGGCTTTCAGTTACAATAAAGGTCCAAGAAAGATAAAAATGAAAACTTGTTTATATATTAAGTATATTGACTTTGCAGAAAAGAATGCAATTAGAAGAAATTTGGAAAGCCCTAGAAAATCTCAGACATGAGGTTTTTGTGTGTACTGAGACAGGTTTTGGCCTAGAGAAGCTGATATGTAAAGATGTAGGTAGCTTGTCTAAGGAAGAATGCTGAGCTCTAGCAGATTACAGTAATTTATTTTTTTAAAAAATTATTTATTTAATAGAGAGAGAGGGAGAGAGCATATACAAATGCATCGTGAGGAGGCGCAGAAGGAGAGAGAGGGAGAATCTTAAGAAGTCTCCACACCCAGTGTGGGACCTGACATGGGGCTTGATCTCACAACCCTGAGATCATGACCTGAGCCAAAATCAAGAGTTGGATGCTTAATTGACTGAGCCACCCAGGCACCCCTAAAGTAATTTATTTTTATTTTTTATTTTTATTTTTTTAAAAGATTTTATTTATTTATTCATTGAGACACACACACAGAGAGAGAGAGAGGCAGAGGGAGAAGCAGGCTCCATGCTGGGAGCCCGACATGGGACTCGATCCCAGGTCTCCAGGATCACACCCGGGGCTGCAAGCGGCACTAAACTGCTAAGCCACCCAGGCTGCCCAGTAATTTATTTTTAATTAAAAATTTATTTCTGTCCTTTTTGAGAGATTCCACAAACACAAGACAACTTCTTCAGCACTTCTTCACCTCCTCTTCTTTAGAATTATGTCTTATAGCTTCAATATTTCTTTTGTAAGTAGAATCTAGGGTAAATCAGAATGAGTGATACATTGAATTCTTACATCATCCACATATGTATCCACTACATCCAGGCACTGGGCTAAGTGCTGGTCAGGGAAAGAGGCCCCTCAGCTCAACAACACTGCAAAAACTGAGAATGGATTTACACTTGACATAAGTAATTTCTGCTGCAGTAAGAGAATAAAGTGTGAGAGAATCTGGAGAGGAACTTGTAGTCACAACAGAGCTAATACACCACTCTGAAGTGCATTTGGAAAGCTTTGGTGTTATTTTTAAGTCCTCAGAAGACCTTTATTTTATTTTTCCTGTTTTTGCCTTTGTAAGCCTTAGCATCAAATTGAAACAATTTTATGTTTCAAGAAAGGAGTGAATGAAAGGAGAGGAAACTCTAAAGGTCAAGCACTTCAGTCTCCCTCCCAAAACAACTATGACATAGATTGTTGATCATGGAATGTTTGAAAAGTTCTGCTTTGACTAGATTTTTCTGTGCTGCCAGTTAATGGTGCCATTAAAGCTCTTTGGAAACAATTTGGATATAGTAAGACTTTTTTTTCTGGAAAAAAGAGATAATCTCTCTAACTAATACATTTTTCTTTGCCAGTATTGATTTGTCAACATGTGTTTACTCTTCAGCACCCTTGAGCGAAAGTCCAGGTTATTTATAAGAAGATAGAAGTAGGGGGGATCCCTGGGTGGCTCAGCGGTTTCGCGCCTGCCTTTGGCCCAGGGCGCGATCCTGGAGTCCCGGGATCGAGTCCCGTGTCGGGCTTCCGGCATGGAGCCTGCTTCTCCCTCTCCTCTGCCTGTGTCTCCGCCTCTCTCTCTCTCTCTCTCATAAATAAATAAAAATAAATTAAAAAAAAAAAAGAAGATAGAAGTAGGGAGCAGAAGGATGCAGATCAAATGGCTCCCCAAAGAAAGGAGTTGCAATGAGGTCTTGAGCTTTATTCTGTACAATCTCAGCATCTTTTAGCTTTGGCGAGTTGAGATTCCCTGTATTTCTTTAATTTCCTTCTCCCAGTTATGATGGAGAGAGGAATGCAAAGCACTGGCTTGCTTCTATATAAAGATAAAGAGTAGTATAATTCAAAGTAGATTAAGGTGATTGGTTTAGGGTCAAAACAGGGCTGGCAGATGCCATAGTGGGCAGTAGTAGGAGGATGACCCCTCATGCATTAAAGACTGAAAAAATGAGTAAAAAGTAAAAACATGAATTAATTGCAAAGGTTCTGGAATGCAAGTTGAGAGTTGGATTCTATTCTCAGTTCTAGGATTAATTCTGTGGGCCAGGTCTGAGTCACTTGTCATGTCTCTAGTGCATTAGTCTGTGAAATAGAATTTTTGGACATTCTACTTCATTTTCCTGTTAGCACTTGATTTTTCCTCTGCCTTTAACTGGCCTCACTCAAAATCCATCCTCTGCTTTCCAAAGCAGTGTTAGGAAGTTCACTCTAACTGGAGTGGCCCTGATTGAACCACTTAGTGGTATCCATAGTCTGACCAGTGACCTGTGGCCGACTTTCAGTTGGAGGGATCTTCTCAGAGATGACAGCTGTTATCTGAGACAAATAGTCTTGATCTATTAAAAATCTGAACCAATTAATCCATAGGGAAGTTGTCAGCAGCTGATGGTTGCTGGAGCTGAAATGGCTGGTGATCATACTGGTATGGTCTTCCCTTGAGAGGGTTTTTTGAAACCAAAAGAACCTAATCTAATCTAGATTAAGCAATGTCAATATATAATAAAAATTGATTTGATTTCTTAAACTTTGGTTCTTGCATTGGTTGGTAAAATTGTTTTCTTAATACTTTTGATTTCAGGACTTCTTTATACTCTTCAAAATTATTGAGAGCCCCAAAGAACTTTTGTTTAGGTAAGTTATATTTATCAATATTTACTGTATGAAGTTAAAACTGATAATATACATGTTTTTTATTAATATATTTAAAAATAATAAACCCATTATATGTTAATATAAAAAACTTTTTCTTTATGAAAAATCCATACTTTCTAGAATAGAAAAGTAGTGGGTAGAACACCATCATTTTACTTTTGCAAATCTTTTGAATGTCTGATAGTAGGAGACAACTAGATTCTCACATATATATATATTCAATCTGTTACCATATGTTCTTTGATTGAAGTATGTGAAGAAAATTCAACTTTTCATAGCTCAAAGGTGGAAAAAAGAATTTTAACAGTTTTTTCAGATAGTTGTAGATATTCTCCTCTGATATTATACCAAAGTTTGACAAGTGGCAGTTTCTTAAAAATAGTTGCAGAATAGACTGTAGAACTGTATCAATGGACTTTTCTGTACTCTATTGTATTAAATCCATTAGTCTATATTGCACTTTGAACAGACCTTTTTTATCTATATATAATTTTGTAACCTAACATCTTGGTCATTTGGAAAGTATTGGTATCAAGTTATTCAGATCTTTAAAATATTGACATGTTTCATTCTAAAATATGAAAAGTCAAGTTTATTAATATCAACAGGAAAGTCTTTAAGTATTGGGAGGTTGTCAACATGTTATTATGCTGAACATGTTTTCCATAATTCCATTTTCTTTTTGGAAAGCTAAAATTTTATCATTAGCAATAAATACAGTCTGTTTTCTTCAAAGTGGTAGGCTTACTTTATTCATGTTTGAAAAAAAATCTGCAAACTACTTTTTTTTCTTCCAAGTTTTTATTTAAATTCCAGTTAGTTAACATACAGTATAATTATTCAGGTTAGGTTTTAGTGATTCATCACTTGCATACAACACCCAGTGTTCATCACAAGTGCCCTCCTCAATACCCATCACCTATTTAACCTATCACCTCCATCCATCTCCCCTTCATAAATCCTTAGTTTGTTTTCTGTAGTTAAGAATTTGTTTTAGGGTTTGTTTCTCTCCCCCCACCCCATGTTCATCTGTTTTATTTCTTAAATTCCACATATGAGTGAAATCATATGGTATTTGTCTTTCTCTGACTGACTTATTTCACTTAGCATAATACTCTCTAGTTCCATCCATGTTGTTGCAAATGGCAAGATTTCATTCTTTTTTATGGATGAATAAAATCATAATATCCCATTATATATATCATAACTTCTTTATCCATTAATCATTCAGTGAACATTTGGGCTCTTTCCATAATTTGGCTATTGTGATAGTGCTGCTATAAACATGGGAGTGCATGTTTCCCTTTGAATCAGTATTTTTGTATCCTTTGGGTAAATACCTAGTAGTGGAATTGTTGGATCATAGGGTAGTTCTACTTTTAACTTTTTGATGAGCCTCCATACTGCTTTCTAGAGAGGCTGCACCTGTTTGCATTCCCACCAACAGGGCAAGAGGGTTCCCCTTTCTCTGCATTCTCTTCTTAAGTCTAAATAATCATTGTTTGTCAGTTATTTCTAGTAAATATGTTTCCAGAAAGAAGTAGTTAGATTGCAATTCAGTTGCACATGTGCTTTTCCTCAAGACCACCAGTGCATTAGATATGCAGCAGAAGAGCTTTATAGATATCTCCCATTTTGGCACACAGAGTATTAAAGTATGTACTCAAGAACTGATATTTAATAAGATTAGGAGCATTGCTTCACCAAGAAAATTCTTAAGTGGAATTAACATTTTCTTTTTTTTAACACAAATGCATGTTGGTGAACAATACAATGACGCTAGTATCATTTGGTGGTACTCATTGCTTTGATTGCCAAGCACCAGCACTGTTATCTACCCCTGCTTTTATGCCATTAATGCAAATATTAACACAATAGGAAAGGCAAATAATGCCTTAGTATTATTGTGAAAATAGTCTTGACTCTGTAGATTCTCTAAAAGTATTTTACAGAGTCCATGAAAGTTTCCTGGGGAACCTAGAGTTCTGTGGGCTGCACTTTGAGAACTGCTACTCTACAGGCTAAGAATAGGTTTTAGTACACTGGTCCTTAAGCTTTTGTGTTTTATCACATTTTCAATTACTAAGGATTGAATAGCAGAAGTGAAGAGATTAAAAAAGTACTGGCTTGTTTTGAAAGCATTTTATTGAAAAGTTAAAAGAGATGCTAAGAGGCTAACTAGACTTCCTTGAGGATTTTGTTTTGATCTTTACCCTAAACTCTTACCATGTAATTTTAAGTCAAAATCACGTCAAGTGTTCCATGGTTAAGGAATATGGCATCCTGAACTTAGAAAGATTATGTCTCAATGAAATAACTAGAATCATTGCAAACAAATACATATATTTCAGATTCATACAGTTTATATTTTGGGAGGTTAGAAAAAAAGAACTACAGAATTACAGAAAATGTGACTTTGTGCTATAAAAGTATTACTAGAAAAGGTGTATTATTAGAATAAATAGGTAAATAGGGAGTCTAGGAGGGAGGATGATGGTGGCATCCCACCAATACAACTAGATAACTATCAAATCATCCTAAATACCCCAGAAATTGACCTAAAGACTGACAGAACTAACTTCACAACTAAAGAGAGAAAAGAGGCTCTATCAAAGAAGATAGAAAATATGAAGATGTGGTTTAAGGTAGAAAGAGATCCTGGCTACTGTGGAGCAGAGGGATCCATGGTCATGGAGAAGGGTAAGAGAGAGGAGCACACCCAATAGCCATTGGCTAGAAAAACAGGAGGGGCTGAATTTCATAAGTTCTTGCTGCAAGTGGGGCTTAAAGCCTGGAGTTTTAAAGGTTAATGGCCTTGGCTGGGATTAAACCTAGAGGGCACTGTACTGCTCTTGGGGAGGAGGCTGGCAAACAACCCTGTGGCATACAGCATAGAAACTGATTTGAAGAATGCCTGGGGCACATAGCAGGGAGAGTATTTGCTCCTCTGAGAGCATGACCCTGAGAAGACAGTGTTCATGGAGAAGCCTCTCTAGAAAGGAGATTTCCAGCGCCGTTTTCTTTGCCCACTTCTCCGCATTAACACAGAACCACCTGCAGGAAGCAGTGTAGCACTGACAGTATCTGCCTAACTTAATTACACTAAGCCTCACCCCAGTGGAACTGCCTTTTTCAGACACACTTACCTCAGTCCCAGGATGGTGGGCCCATCCCCTAGAAGACCAGCACAAACCCTTGCCCATACTGTGTCTCTTGACCAGAGTTCTCCAGGGGCTCAGTTCTGATGGAGGTGGTGACAGGTCTCATTTCACAAGCAGACTGAAGCACACCTTGTTAAAACTCACCTCATTCAGGCCAGAGACCAAACACTGCCCACAGCAGGCAAGGATAGCTTCTGCAGGACTGAAGAATAACACAGACAGAACACGACAGCAGAGTGCATGCAGCACACACTGGAGATACTTCCAGAAGCCTCAGGTTCTGGGTACTACATGACTCTTCTTCATAAGGCCATTAGTTCCAAAAGCAGGAGAGATAACTGGCTTTTCTAACACACAAGAAAACAGAGGCTTAGACAGAAATGCCAAGACAAAGGAATTTATCCCAAATGAAAGAACAAGTTTAGGCTATGGCCAGAGATCTATGTGAAACAGATATAAGTAACATACCTGATGTAGACTTTAAAGCAACAATGATAAGGATACTCAATGGACTTTAGAAAAGAAGACATCAGAGAGAGACTTACCACAGAGATAAGAGTTAAAAAGAAACAATCAGAGATGAAGAGTGTGATAAATAGAATTAGAAAAATGCTTAATGCAATGAACAGTAGACTGGAAGAAACAGAAGAATGAATTAATGACCTTGAAGACAAAGTAATAGAAAGCAACGAAGCTGAAGAAAAGAGAGAAAGAATTCTGCGAAATGAGCATAGACTTGGGGAACTCAGTAACTCCATCAAAAATAATAACATATCTATATAGGAATCCCAGAAGAAGAAGAGAGAGAAAAGGGAGCAGAAAGTTTATTTGAAGAAATAATAGCAGAAAACTTCCCTAATCTGGGGAAGAAAATAGACATCCAGATCAAGGAGGCACATAGGCCTTCCAACAAAGTCAACAGAAACGGACCCATACCAAGACCCATTATAATTAAATAAGAAAAATCCAATGATAAAGAAAAAAAATCTTAGCAGCAAGACAAAAGTAGTCCCTAACTTACAAAAGAAGACCCATAAGGCTAGCAGGAGATTTTCCAACAGGAACTTTGCAAGCCAGAAGGGAATGGCAGGATAAATTCAGAGTCCTGAATGGGAAAAATCTGCAGTCAAGAATATCCAGCAAAGCTATCATTCTAAATAGAAGGAGAGATAAGGAATTTCCCAGACAAACAGAAACTAAAGGAGCTCATGACCACTAAACAACCCTGCAAAAAATATTAAATGGGACTCTTCGAGTGGAAACAAGAGATCAAAAGTGACCGTATAAAGGCAGAAAACACAAAAGCAGTAAAAAAATGAATATTTCTGTAAAAAAAAACAATCAAGAAACTCACAAAAAATGATGTAAAATATAATAGCATATGCCTAAAATTTGGGTTGGAAAGGAGAAAAGAATGGGTTCAAAATTAAATGATCATCAACTTAATATAGAAGAGGTTATATACAAACCTGATATAACCATATATCAAAACCACTCATAAACATGAAAAGAATAAAGAGAAAGAAATTCAAATATATCACCAACAAAACATGAGAAAGACAAGAAATGATCAGAAAAAATTCCAGAAACAACCACAAAACAAATAATTAATGGCAATAAATATATATCTATAAATAAGTACTTTGAATGTAAATGAACTGAATTCTTCAATGGCAATAAATATATATCTATAAATAAGTACTTTGAATGTAAATGAACTGAATTCTTCAATCAAAAGACATAGGGAGTCAGAATGGTTGAAAAATACCTATTTGTATACTGCCTACAGGACACTCAATTTAGGCCTAAAGACACCTGGAGAATGAAAGTGAGGTGATGGAGAAACACTTTGCATGCAAATGAATGTCAAAAGAATGCCAGGGTAGCAATACTTATTATTGGACAAACTAGACTTTACTTCCATTGATTTTTTTATGTGCATAAATCTTTTTAAATTTAAATTCAACTAGTCAACATATAGTACATCATTAGTTTCAGATGTAGAGTTCAGTAATTCATCAGTTGCATATAAAATCCCATCATGACACTGAGGGGGGCACTTGATGGGATGAGCACTGGGTGTTATTCTATATGTTGGCAAATTGAACACCAATAAAAAATAAATAAAAAAATCCCATCACATGCCCTCCTTAATGCCCATCACCCAGTTACCCCATTTGCCCACCCACATCTCCTCCAGCAGCCTTCAGTTTATTTCCTATAATTAAGGGTCTCTCATGGATCGTCAGACAAACTAGACTTTTTTTTTGTATATTTTTTTTATTGGAGTTTGATTTGCCAACATATAGCATAACACCCAGTGCTCATCCTGTCACAAACTAGACTTTAAAACAAAGACAGTAACAGATACAGAAGGACACTATATAGTAATAAAGAGGACATCCAACAGTAACATATAGCAATTATAAATATTTATTCACCTAACACGGGAGCACCAAAAATATATAAAACAATAACAAACAAAAAGGAACTAATCAATAGTAATGCAATAATAGAAGGAGACTTTAACACCCTACTTAAAATCAATGGACAGATCATCTAAACAAAAAATAAACAAGGAAATAATGATTTTGAATGACACACTGGACCAGTAGGCTTAACAGGTATATTCAGAATATTCCATCCTAAAACAGCAGAATACACATTCTTCTCAAGTGCATATGGAACATTCTCCAGAATAGTCACACATTAGACCACAAAACAGGCTTCAACAAATACAAGAAGATTGAAATCATACCATGTACCATTTTTGACCACAATGCTATGAAAATAGAAGTCAACCAAAAGAAAAAGCCTGGAAAGACCACAAATACATGGAGGTTAAAGAACATCATACTAGGCAATGAAAGGATCAACCAGGAAGTAAAAGGAGAAATAAAAAATTACATGGAAACAAATGAAGATGGAAACACAGTGGTCCAAAACCTTTGGGAAGCAGCAAAAGTGGTCCTAAGAAGGAAGTAAATAAGAATATAGGCTTACCTCAAGAAGCAAGAAAAAGTTCAAGTAAACAACATAAGCTTACACCTATAGGAGCTAGAAAAAGAACAACGAATGAAGTCTAAAGCTAGCAGAAGAAGGAGATCATAAATATTAGAGCAGAAATAAATGATATAGAAAGTTAAAAAAAATAGAGCAGGTTCTTTGAAAAAATTAATACAATTGTTAAACCTCTAGCCTGATATATCAAGGGAAAGGACCCAGATAAATAAAATCATAAATGAGAGAGGAGAAGTAACAACCAATACCACAAAAATACAAACATAACAGAATATTATGAAAAATTATATGCCAGCAAATTGCACAATCTGGAAGAAACGGATAAATTCCTAGACACATATAAATCACCGAAACTGAAACAGGAGGAAGTAGAATACTTGAACAGACCTATAACAAGCAAAGAAATAGAATCTAATAAAAAAAAAAATCCTCTCCACAAACAAAAATCCAGGGCCAGATGGCTTCACAGGGGATTTCTACCAAACATTTAAAAAAGAGTTAATACTTATTTTTCTCATCCTATTCCAAAAAATAGAAAAGGAAAGAAAACTTTCAAATTCATTCTATGAGGCCAGCATTACCCAGATAAAGATGCCAAAAAAAGAGAACTACAGGCCAATACCTCCCATGAACATAAATGCCAAAATCCTCAATAAATACTAGCAGACTGAATGCAACAATATGTTAAAAAAAAAAAACTCATTCACCATGATCAAGTGGAATTTATTCCTGGATTGCCAGGGTCTTCAATAATCACAAATTACTCAATTTGATACACCACATTAATAAAAGAAAGAATAAGAACCATATGATCATGTAAATAGATGCAGAAAAAGCATTTGACAAAGTACAACATCCATTCATCATAAAAACCCCCAGGAAAGTAGGTTTAGAGGGAATATACCTCAACATAATAAGTACCATCTATGAAAAACCCACAGCTAATATCGTTCTCAATGGGGGAAAACTGAAAGCTTTTCCTATACAATTGGGAACACGACAGACATGTCCACAATCACCACTTTTATTCAACATAGTACTGGAAGTCCTAGCCACAGCAATCAAACAACATAAAGAAATACAAGGCATAACAATTAGTAAGGAAGAAATAAAACCTTCACTATGTGCAGATGACAGGGTATTCTATATAGAAAACCCAAATGACTTTATTCCAAACTGCTAGAACTGATAACAAATTCAGTAAAGTTGCAGGATACAAAATCAATGTACAGAAATCTGTTGCATTTCTATACATCAATAATGAAGCAGCAGAAAGAGAAATCAAGGAATCAATCCCATTTATAATTGCACCAAAACCAATAAGATAGCTAGGAATAACCCTAACCAAAGAGGGGGAAAGACCTATACTCTAAAAACTATAAAACACTGATATGAAAGAAGTTGAAGATGACACAAAGAAATGGAAAGACATGCCATGCTCATGGATTGCAAAAACAGGTATCATTAAAATGTCTATATAGCCCAAAGCAATCTATACATTTAATGCAATCTCAATCAAAATACCACCAGAATTTTTCACAGAGCTAGAACAAACAAACAAACATAAAATTTGTATGGAACCACACAAATAGCCAAAACAATCTTGAGAAAGAAAAGCAAAGCTAGAGACTTCACAATTCTGGACTTCATGTTATATTATAAAGCTGTAGTGATCAAGACAATATGGTACTGGCACAAAAATAGACACAGAGATCAATGGAATAGAATAGAAAACTCAGAAATGAACTCACAATTGCTGGTCAGTTAATCTTTGACAAAGGAAGAGGGGATATGCAATTGATAAAAGAATGTCTCTTCAACAAATAACGTTGGGAAAACTAGACAACAACATGTAAAATAATGAAAATAGACCATTTATTTTACACCATACACAAAAACTCAAAATTAAGGACCTAAACATGAGACTTGAAACCATGAAAATCCTAGAAGAAACACAGGCAGTAATTTCTTTGACATCAGCCATAGCAACTTCTTTCTAGATAGGTCTTCTATCTATCTGCTTCTTCTAGAGGCAAGGGAAATAAAAGGAAAAATAATGTATTAGAACCATTTCAAAATAAAAAAAAAAACTTCTGCACGTTGAAGGAAATAGTCAACAAAATTAAAAGGCAACCTATGGAATGGGAGAAAGTATTTACAAATGACATACCGGATAAAGGGTAAGTATCCGAAATATATAAGGAACTTATAAAGCTCAATATCCGAAAAACAAATAACCCAATTAAAAATGGGTAGAAAACATGAATAGATATTTTTCCAAAGAAGACATACAGTTGGCCAACAGACACCTGAAAAGATGCTCAACATTACTCAGCATCAGGGAAATCAAAATTACAAGATATGCCCTCACATTGTCAGAATGGTTAAAATCAACACACAAGAAACAACAGATGTTGGCAAGGATGCGGAGAAAGGGGGAACTGTGAACTCGTGCAGCCACTGTGGAAAACATTATGGAGGTTCTTCAAAAAGTTAAAAATAAAACTACCCTATGATCCAGCAGTGGCACTACATATATTTACCCAAAGAATACAAAAATATTAATTCAAAGGGATACATGCACCCTGAAATTTATAGCAGTATTATGTATAATAGCCAAATTATGGAAACAGCCCAAGTATCTATTGATTGAGAAATGGATAAAGAATATGTAGTGTATATATACAATGAAATGTTACTCAGCCGTAGAAAAGGATGAAATCTTCCCATTTGCAATGATATGGAATGAGTTAGAGAGTATTATGCTAAGTGAAGTAAGTCAGAGAAAGACGAATACCATATGATTTCACTCATGTAGAATGTTTTTAAAAGATTTTATTTATCTGAGACAGAGATAGAGAGAGAATGAGCATAAGGGAGGGGCAGAGGGAGGGGGAGAAGGAGACTCCCTGCTGAGTGGGGAACCCAAAAGGGAGCTTGATCTCAGGACCCTGAGATCATGACCTGAGCTGAAGGCAGATGCTTAATCAACTGAGCCACCCAGGTGTCCCCATATATGGAATTTAAAAAATAATACAAATGAACAAAGGGAAAGAAAGAGAGGTAAACCGCAAAACAGCCTCTTAACTATAGAGAACAAATGGATGGTTACCAGAAGGGAGGTGGGTGGGGAATGGGGTAAGGAGGTAATGAGGCTTAAGGAGTGTACTTGTGATGATCATGGGGTGTTGTATAGAAGTGCTGAATATTGTACTTTGGATGCTAATATTGCCCTGTGTATTAAATAACTGGAATTTAAATAAAAACTTAAAAAATAAGTAGGTAAATAGTAACAGTGCAGTGAAGGAAAAAAATGTCCTAAATTCTATGATGTCTTAATCTTAAGAATGAACTAGAAGGATTTGGATGAATAGTTAAGATTTGGAGTGAAAGGAAGATTAACTTATGCTCATTAACTAGTGTATGCCGGTTAAATTAGCGTATGCTGGTCGACATTCACAATGTTGGCAAAAAAGAAGGCTATTAATAACACATTATGAGAATATGCCAATATAGCAGTGTGTTCATTAGAAAAAATGTCAAATATGAAGAGAATGTTGAAATTCTATTTAAAAGAATGACTTATTTTGTTTGTATTGAGTCTAGACTTCAAAAATGGTCATTTTTCTGTTTTTTTTTTAAAGAAAATATCCTTGAAGTGACATCCACCCTATTAAAACAGTCAATTAAATTTATTTTTAGAACTTCCGCAAGCCATGGAGTGTGACATTCATACAAAGTTATCTTTATTCTTACTCTGAAAATAGAAGATATGATTAGAAAAATCTTAGTTCATAGTATTTCATGTGAGAATACTGCTGCCTATTTTATACTTTACATCATAGTATGGTTTTCTAATATTTTTCCAGTATAGCTATATATAGTTTGTCTATTTTTTTTCTATCCAAAAGACCTGCCACAATCCACAATGGCTTCCATATTTCTTAAGCATTTCTCACACAATTAGATATTATGGCACATAATACAGCCTGAAAAGAATGATGTAGTGAAATATACCAATAGACTTTTACATGAAAAAAATGTTATATGTATGCTCACTAATTTTATGTATATTTTTATTTATTTATTTATTTATTTATTTATTTATTTATTTATGATAGTCACATAGAGAGAGAGAGGCAGAGACACAGGCAGAGGGAGAAGCAGGCTCCATGCACCGGGAGCCCGACGTGGGACTCGATCCCGGGTCTCCAGGATCGTGCCCTGGGCCAAAGGCAGGTGCTAAACCGCTGCGCCACCCAGGGATCCCAATTTTATGTATATTTTAATTCATGGAATAAAAAATATAAATACATATACAGACATCAAAATGTTAATAGTGCTTTTCTCTGAGAGTTGACAAGGGTGGTGGTGGAGATTTATGATTGAAGATGTGCTTTTTATACTTTTATTTCTGTGGTGTTTGATTTTTTTCCCAACAAGTATGTATTCCCTCCAAAATCAAGGAAAAGACACATACTAATTTAAAATAAAAGTAATATTTTGTGTTTTGTTTATAGTAGAAAGTTTGGAGAGCTGGAAGTTCCAGAGAAGGAAACAGAAATCTTAAGTTGGGAAGATATGACATACAAATAACTAGAATTCAAGGCAGTAGAGTCATACGCTTATTAGCGTTCCAGTGACATACTTTGGCATCAAAAAACATTTCTTGCTATAAGATTAGAAATAACCTTATACTATCTTATAATCATGGTGCCAGGCCCAAATTTTGCTCCTAGGTAATTTTGTTGTCCTTTTGGATGTATAAAAGTATAAAGTCAGGATAGAAAAGTCAAATTCTTGGACAGGTTTCAATTTATACTGCTGGTAAACTTCTTTTTTATCTTGATGGCAGGAGGATACTATCCTGACCCTCTGTAAATAGTACTGTCTGATGTCTGAGACTCTCCTTGACTTAAGGATGGCATTCACACAGGCAGGATGGCTGGTGGGAGAAAGACATGGATAACAAGTGCTCTAAAAAGACTTTGCATAGAAATAAGAGAAGAAAGGGCCTTTGAGTATTATTTCCAAATGATCTTAACAAAGCCTCCCATAGAAAAGGGGTCTGGTCTACTCCAAAGTGAGGCAGGTGTGGCATAAACAGAAAAGACCCTGCGCCTAGCCTGGAAGATTCTATTCGCCTGAGAAGCAGATTTTCAGTTCCCTGGTCAAACTGTTGAAGGAAGTGAGGCTGATTTCTCAGAGTACTTTGTCTATGACTAGAGTGAATAACATATTCCAAGTTTCTCAAGAGAGTCCTAGTTAGCTGCTGTTTTCTTGGCATAGCTGTTAATAGTCTCTTTTACTCTGGAAAGTATCCTGAAAGATAACTATTTGGCATTCTTCTTATGGCTGAACTGTTGGGTAAAACATCAATAGTGGATGTGGCACAGTATTGATTGGTGTGTGAAACAGTCATTCTCAACCATATTCTCTTTTATCATCTTCCATTACAGAGGCCAGGAAAGTGAAATATTCACGTTTACAGCCAGGATTGGCCATGTTACACAGTTTGGGTCAATGAGAACTTCCTGGGAAAGTTCAAAAAGCTATTGGTACTGGCTTTTTCTCTTCTTCCTATTTTGAGTGTGGACATAATACCTGGAATTGCAAGAGTCACCTTGAAACTTGGGTGAAAGGCCAAGAATATCTCAGAGACTAAACTCTACCAGTATAGGCTCCACTGATCTATACCAGCAGTCAGCTAATCTGAGAACAAATTATAGCTCTATTTGTTGTAGTGTCTTATAGTTGGTTTTGTTACTTGCAGCTAAAATCATTCCCAATATACAGCATGCGTTATTTTCTTTTTAAAAAAATTTTAGATTAGTCATTTGTGCTAGGCCTGGGAATCAAACTCTTTTTGGCATGCAGCTTACTGTCCTTTGGTGACGGCAAGTCAATCATTGTAATATTTCTCATTCATGGGTACTATATGCAAATGAAGAAACACAAAAGGAGAGTGTGAATAGAATGATGATTCAGGTACTGGGGGAAAGCAACAGGTTTATCTCCTTTCATCAGAAGGAGTTCTTATTTTGGAAGTACAGCATTTATTTTCTGAGAACTCTAAGGACTGTGCATTTGGCAAGGTCTGTTCATTTTTCATCTTCTCCACTAATGTCTTAAGGGAGGGAAAGATAAATCTGAATGTCATCAGGATACATATGGAGCTGAGGGCCACAGTTACTAATTAAGCCCTCTCCAAAGACCCACTTGGATGTCTTGGCATAGGAGATAAACAGACTACCCAAAGATGTCTTTTTTTTTCCCCTAGCAGTCAAAATACCCCAGATTATCTTGTGTTAGTGAGAGTGGTAGAAGAGGACTAAGATACTTATACAATCCCCCCCGTAGTGCTGGCTAGATGGCAAAGTCCTCATTCTCTGATCATAACTATTTTAAGGGAATAGGTATTTTATTGCAGTGCTACTGAGGAAACAGAATTTCATTCAGAGCAAGCCCTGAAGCAATTTGAGTATTGCAAACTAACCCCAAATAGAATTCACTTGAACTTTGCCAGAAATCAGAATGTCATTTTCTTGAAGTTTAAAGGGAGAGAAAAGTAATTTGGGAAACACACAATCCTTTGAAAGATTCTCCTTTGCCTTCCTGAGGTTCATATTTCCATGGAGTCCACCAGGCTAGTAATTTAAAAAAAATCTGTTTACCCTATGTTTTTCCAAAGGGTTCCCTCCATCTCTTAACTACACTGAGGACCTCACAGGAAATGATCAGTGCTTCTCTTGTGTCTGGTTCTGCTCTTACCAGTCCCTGCCAAAATTAAGCCAAAACGATTGCAGAATCTATCTGTGAGAATAGATAAGAGTGTCTTTCCATTTATATCAGACAGCTGGATTCAGCTTTGATGACTCGTCAGCAAAACAGACTAAACAGTAAAAGAGAATACATATTTTTGTCATTTTTTTTTTTACCTGAAGGTTAGATGCTACTACATTAAGAGAGATGATTCTACATTTTTGGCAGGAAAAGTACTTTAATCTAGATACATAGTTTATTTCCCTAGGGAAGGAAGTCAGCAAATGGCCTATTATTCCATGAAATTTGTGTTAAATGTGCTAAAAAAATGGATGTTAAGTATCGAAAAATGTTCAAATCTGGTCATGGAGGATGCAGCCTTTTTAGACCAAAGTTTCTCTCAATCCATCTTTCACTAGCCTACTTTTCAAGAAAAGTTAACAATGGCTGAATTTTAAAATCTGATATACATGCCTAAGCAGCATATTCCTATGAGAGTCCGTTTTTCCGCTTGGTTAAAGCAGAATGAAACGTTTACAATTTTGGATATTCTCTATTTAGGCTAAGGGGGTTGTGGTTGTGGTAGACTGCTCTGTGTACATTGTAGACTGATAGCCCATGAAGATTAAAAATGGAATTTGCTGGGCAATATCTAATCAAGTGCCAGAATGCAGTGGGTCAATCATGAGGGTGAGATCAGGTCCCATTTTGGTAGTAGATTCAATGGAGACAAGGAGGTAAATTATTCCAGTTTTGCTCCAGGATAAAAACAAACATTTATTTCATTGATTTTGCAGACTAGAGGTGATATTCCACAATATTCCCAGTTTTTACAGTAAATTTCTAACATTAGCTGCATATCTATAAAGTCTCTGATTATTGGAATCTCTAGATGGCAGGAGGAGTTCTATTAGGTTATAATTGTGACATTAGTAAATAATGACCCAATTTCCCAATAAGAAGGACCCATTTCGTAGAACTTCCAAGATATATTCTTGCTCTCTGAGGACCTGAAGATTCTTTACCACTTTGTTTATATTAAATCTGATTTTCATGATTTCAGAGAGGGTAGGCATCTTCCTCAAATTGTAGATAAAAGGACAAGCAATGTGAGTTGAAAGAGAAACTAAATTCTTTTAAGGAAATTTAATTGTGTCTCCCAATACTATCAGCTTATCTTCCAATGTATTTGCCTTTATTTCTTTGTCCTCTCATCTCAATTCCTAATGGGAATTAGAAGATATGTTGAGTTGCTTAATGATAATAAAAGTTAAGACTTACTGGCAGATGGTGGAGCAAAGGGCCAAAAGGTTCTGAGAAGTATGAATGTAATAGTGGGCCAGGAACCCTAACACCTGATAGTATTTTGTGAGAGAGAATGGAAGACTATTTTCCCAGGTGATAATGGACATGCTGGTAGGAGGGGGCACCAGGATCACTGAGAAGTACAGAGAGGCTAAGGAAGATGCTCATATAGAACTGAGCTCCTGATAGCAAAGGGGGTGGTGAAAATCTAAAACATTGGAATCTAGATGGCCAACAGTTTAACCACCAGGGGAAAGTTACAGACAATTATCACAATAGGTGACATCAGAGTGGCAGCCAAGGGCCTCTGCCTGCAGAGAGCTATGGAGAGGCTGAATGGGGTACAGTATTCCTAGAGGCAAGACAGATGGGCAGTCAATAAGGATACTAAGGATACTACTTAACTTACACAATCTAAATAAACCAAGGACAGGTGATCAGGAAGCTAAGGGCAATAGCCCCAACAAAGGGTATGATCCACTGCTTAGTCTTTGGACCTATGCTAGTTCTCGGACTCTAGACCCACTGATTGAAGGAAAGGCCAGGGCCCTATGAGGAAGGACCCTGGAACACCATGCTACATTTAATCAGTAGCAGTTCTCTATGTCTTTGCCCAAATGGATGTAAAGACATTTACTAGGATATCTTGCATTGGGAAAAAGGAGAACACCCAGATTTTTGAGGATTGCTCAGCACAGAGACTGATTTTCATTGGTACCTGGGGACCCAAAGTGCCCCATGATTCCCAGTGGATGGTAAAAGCAGTCTTGCCTCAGGACTGGCTTACCACCTGGTCCATGAGCCTACATGGATGTTATTTCCTTGATCTTCTAATATATAATTGGAAGGGATAGATTTGGTAGTTGGAGAACCCTCATCACATTGGTTTCTGGATCTGTGAAGTCGGAGATCTCATAGAAAGGGAATGTCAGGGGCACCTGATAGCTCAGTCAGTTAAGCATCTGACTCTTGGTTTCACCCCAGGTCATGATCTCAGGGTCATAAGATCTAGAGTACCGCCTTGGGCTCTGTGCTCAGTGTGGAGTCTACTTTAGATTGTCTCCCTCTCTCTCTCTCTCCCTGCCCCACCCAAGTGCTCTACCTCTTTCTCTGAAATAGATAAATCTTTTTTTAAAATTTTTTAAAGGAAGTTCAATTTGAAGACTAAATCTTGCCCTTCCTCCAAACTTCCTATCCCTAACCCAGATAGTAAAGCAAAATAAATACCATGTCCTGTGGGGAAGATTAATGCCATTCTTTCAAATACTTTGCAGGGATGAGGGTCCTTCCCAAATCCCCATTTAGTTCACTAGTCTGACCCCTTCAGAAAGTAGAGGTTTCATACTGAATGCCAAATTCTGTAAACAATCAAGTATTAGCCTCAGTGGCAGCTGCTCCACTGGATGTAATTCGTTTCTTCCTTCCCTCCTTCCTTCTCTCCTTTCTTCCCTCCTTCTCTCCCTCCTTCCTTCCTTCCTTGCCTCCCCCTCTCCTCCTTTCCTTTCTGCAGAATGACACAACCTCTGGCTGTGGCACACAGCCATTTATCTAGCAAATGTATTATTTTCCATACCTCTTAGACAGGAGGCAGTTTGCATTCCCAGGAGACAGAGAAGATATATTTAAGACTATATATTTAATTAGGATCTTTCCCTGGGTCAATGTTCACTCTTCCACCTTTGGTCATGATATAGTCTGAAGGAACTCACATCATTTGGATATCTGTAGAATATCACATTCTTCTACTATATTGATGATGTGGTAACTGAACCAGAAGCAAGAAATGACAAGTACCTATGACACATGTGCTCCAGAGGGTAGGTGATAAACATATGAAAATCTAGGGACTCTCAGTGAAATCTGTAGGGATCTGGAGTTTGGGGGCATACCATAACCTCTAATTCAAAATAAGACATATTCTCACACCTCCCACTACTAAGGATACCCTCTTTGACTTCTGGAGGCAATACATTCCATATTTGAGAATATTGCTCCAATGCTCTAAATAAAGATCATAAACTGGCAGCTTTAATCAGGAGAGTCTGAAGCAGGTGTACGCTATGAAGTAAACAATCCTGCACCTAGACCATACAACCTGGCAGATCCTATAGTACTAAAGGTATCTGTAATGGGAAAGGACACTGCATAGTGTCCTTTATAGCAAGCTCCAAAGAGGAGTTACTATGTGGAACTCTAGGGTTCTAGAACAGCACTATGTAATAGAATTTACTGCATTGTTGAAATGTTCTATGCAATATCATGGCTACCAGCCACATATATTCCCATATACTTGAAGTGTGGCTAGAGTTACTTCATCTATCTATCATCTAATCTTTACTTAATTTGTTGGGATTTAAAAAAAGAACAGAAAACATTAGTGGTTGTCTGGTGCTAAGGAAAGGGGCTCCAGAGGATCCAGGGGTGATGTCCTATATATTGATGGCTTACACAACCAACAGATCAGACATAAAAGATGATTTTATTAGATGTAAATTATAACTCAATTTTTTTTAAAAAAAGAGACTAATGAACCAAAAATTTACTCTATGAGGAAACAATATAGGGCTTATGGTTTTCTCTCATGAGCAGTAAAAACAATTACTTTGGGCATAAATAAAGAAATAGTAAAATGAGAGATCTTCCATATACAAAATTTAAAAAATATTTTTAAGAGAAATATGCTCATGTAGAGGTAATACTTCTTTTTATATTTGATTTAATTAACTTGCTGTTCTTTTCTGGGAATAAAAATTTTAGAAATGCTTATTTTAAAATCTCACAAGTTTCAGGTAACAAGGCGTTAGAACAAAAGAGGGCTGTAAAACTAGTTCTGTAAAGCATTTACTGCAAAAACATGTACCACTTGTAATAAAAAAGAAAAAGTTACTTCTTTATGGTTAAAAATATGCAGTATCTGGGCAAAATAGCCACGTTTTCTTGAAAGAGGAAAATTAAAATGTAACATACTACCCATAAGCTACATATTTAGCTCAGCCAGAGCTGGTTGTTTAACAAGAACTAATTTCTAAATATAAATTTATGAATTTACACATTGATATTTAGCAGCTCTTCAAAATCTATCTGTAAATTAAAAAGTTAAGCAACATTGTCTTTGCCTTTACAGCTTGCAGCTGCAGCAGATCACCTGGCAGTGCCTGACTGTGGAGGCAGCATCCTTGCTACGCCCAACTGCAGCATGGGCTCCTCAGAGAGGGGCTGCGGTCTAGTTACTTTCCTTCTGGCCATTTATGGTGCGGACGTATCCGGTGCTTGCTCTCAGCCAGGAAGGAACACGATATATTTCAAGTTTCTGAAAAGCGAGGAGTCTAAAGTCACCCCAGTGCTGTGCTTTCTTCAAAGCGATGGTGCCAGTCCAGGAGGGTCCTCAGCAGGCTGATTTTTAAAGTACCTCCTTTTTGGTTTAGGATTCTGCTTCATCCCCATCACTTTCATCATTGTTGTCATTCTCTGCCATGTCTTCTCCCCTCTTTAAGCCTTTTCAGATAATTACTAGCTAAAATTGTCTTGGGTAATCTGCAAGAAACTAAAAAGGTTTCTGATTTTTCGGCAGTATTTGACAAATCATTGAGTGCTTTCGTTTTCCATTGCCATCTCTCTAAGAATAGGTGGCTAGACACTGAACGAAGAGTTCGGTAGACTTGGGCGTCCGCACGCAGGACTCCTGGTCAATGGTGAACACCGTGGAGGAAGCTCTTTGTGATGACCCGGATGTGGAACCTGGAACCTGCGCCGCTGCTCCCTGCTCTTGTCTCCTCGGCAACCGTGTCGGCCATCTTCCCGTACCTCCTGTGCGTGGTCTCCTGGGACCCGCCGTGAGCAGGGAAGACCAGCATGGAGGGTGCGGGCTCGTTTTACTTAATCTTAATTAATTTAAATTCAAGTTTAAGGAGCCACATGTGGTCAGTGGCTATCGTCGTATTGGACAATGCAGTTCTAGAGCAAGTCCATTTCATCTGTAGCACAGATCTATTCAGAAAGCAGTTCCTGGATGCTGGTTGGACCTGGTAGAGAGCTAGAGTATCTGACCATGGGCGGTAAGTGATGTGTGGCCAGAACGAATCCTCACGTGCTGGGGTTTCTCATCTATTGAGTCATAAATTGGAGTGGGGTCAGTAGCACTCTATTGTAAGATGGTGGAAGTCGTCCATCCCAGTCTGGGCGTGAGTAGAGCTAGTAGACATGAGTTAGCCGCACGGATAAGTGGCCTAGACCACTGAATGCCATCCGCTACCGTTGTACTGATGCCTCTCCTTCGGCTCAGACCCACAGCTACTTGGTATGTACCTTTGGAAGCAATCATAGTTGATACTGGAGACTGAGCTTGGTTTACTTTTGGGTCAGCTCTATGTGTCAGTATGAGCTGGAAATGGACTGATGTTACTCTACAACCCCATTGAGGAGTGCCTTTGATGGATATCAGTGAGGAAAATCTTCCCAGGGGGTAAAGCCTCACGTTGTGCAGGTGGTCATTCACTTTGTGTTAAAGGAGATAACACAAGGCTAAGGACTAATGGACAGAAACAAATTGTCTGGCTAGTTGGTCATGATCCTGAAAGGAAAAAGTATTGAGAGGGTAGGGGACAAGGAGGGCTGAGGAGGAAGGATGTAAATGGATTGATTGAAATAGTCATAAAGTGTGGAAACTTGTTTTTTGCTTACCACAGAGCATCAACCACAGACCTGGCACTTAAGTAAGTAGCCAAGTAGGCAGGATGCTTTGATCATTTAAAGTCAGTCAGCCTCTGTCATTAGCTCCACTGGTACTGGCAAATTGGATACATTAGTAGAGTCTCCACTGTGGAAGAGATGGGGGCTATGCATGGGCCCAACAGCATGGGTTCCTGGCTCCCGAGGTTGACTGCTGTTGTCAAATGCCCAGCCTGCCAGCAATAGAGACATGGCTGTTCTATGGTAACAACCCTTAAGAAAACTAATCAGGCGTTAGGTTGCAAGTTCACTGCTTTGGATTTCTATCTTGGAAGGGTCAGTGATTTATCTCAATTAGGATTAACACACATTTTGAGTATATGTTTGCCTTTCCTTGATGAGAGCTCCAGACAGCCCTGCTCTCCATCCAGGAGAGTATTTAATCCACTGACATGGGATCCACATGAGACTGCCTTAGACTAAGAGGACAACTATAGAGTGAAGGAGGTATGGAAGTGGACTTATGACCATAGAATCCACTGGCCATATCACATGCTGTGTCACCTAGAAGCTAATTTACCTAATAGAGTCCAAGGATGATCTCTTAGGGACACAGTTGAGGTACCTGCTTGGAGATGACTCCTTTAGGGGACAGGGCACCATTTTCCAGGATATGGCATATACCCTAAATAAAGACAATTATCTGGTACCATGCCCCAAATACATGAGTCAGAATCGTAGGGTGGAAGTAGGAGTGGTGTCACTTACTATCCCAAATGCACTTGGAAAATTTGCATTTCCTGCCTCCACAATTATAGGCTGTGCAGATATAGAGATTTTTTAAAAATTTTTATTTATTTATGATAGTCACACACAGAGAGAGAGAGAGAGGCAGAGACATAGGCAGAGGGAGAAGCAGGATCCATGCACCGGGAGCCCGACGTGGGACTCAATCCCGGGTCTCCAGGATCGCGCCCTGGGCCAAAGGCAGGCGCTAAACTGCTGCGCCACCCAGGGTTCCCGAGATTTTTTTTTTTAAAGTACTCTCTATATCCAGTGTTAGGCTGGAACTCACAACCCCGAGATCAAGAGTTGAATGCTCTACCAACTGAGTCAAGCCAGGTACTCCTAGAGATCATGGTCTTAGAAGAGGAATGCTTACTACCAAGGGGCACGCAGTTAAGATTTCCACTGGTGTCTAAGCTATGTGTGTGTGTGTGTGTGTGTGTGTGTTTGTTCCTTATGCCTGGAGACCATTAAGCAAGGATAAGAGTCACCATACTGGCAGAGTAATTGACTGTACTAGTTATCAATTTATTTCTTCTTAGCACCAAATTCAGCCTTTCTTACCCTGCTTTATTATAGTGGAGGTGGACAGTAAATATTTCTCCTTTGCTGGCCAAGTTTGTCAATAAAGGGTGCTAGAGGAACCCTATAGAAGGAAACCTCTTCCCCATCCCCCACCACAGCCCCAGTTCCTATGTAACTATGTAATTTCCCTTTTGTCTTGATCCTGACCTGTGACCCACGCTATCCTGGTGGGCACACAGTGGAACTCACTGGGGGGTGATTTTCTGGGAAAGCAACAGACTGTTCCTGGGAAAGTTTTCTCGACATCCCACCTGAGATTCTCCCCATAGGCAGCTTATTGGTAAATTCTCTTGGTTCTCACACTGGCTTTCCAGTGAGTTCAATGGCACTCCGGTTAGGCAGCTTTCTGGCAGGTATCATTGCTAACACACTAGTAGGAGGTTCCTTCTTGGTAGTGTTAGCCTACAGCACCTCAGTGAATTTCACCCCATCTCATGAGCTAGAGCCGTACCAACTCCAGGGCCCTCTCAGTCTCTGCCTTGGGGGTAGGGCATCACTTCCCTAATTTTTTCATTTTTTGGATGGTCTGCCTCAGTCCTAGAGGTAGTGGCTACTCACTATATCTGCTATTTCTGCATTCTTTGAAGCTTTGAAGCAGCTCTTTTTAGACCTTATAAGCCAATTCTGTTGCTCCAATTCCACACTAGTATTTGATAATTATGTTAAACCTTTTTTTTTTTTTTTTTTTTTTTTTTTTTAGTACTCCTGTTTTACTGTCTTCTGACTGGACCCTTATGATTAGCAGAAGGCAAGGCTCATTATCATGCAGATGATCCATTAGGTCATCTCTTGAAGCTCCTGTGCCCAATTTTAATAGTAAATGGATTAGTAGAGTAACCATGGCCAGAGAACTGCCTGATAAACCAGGTTCTCAGACCCCTCAGGACAGAGAGCCCGGGCGATCTCACCAGGCTCTCACCAAGCTGCCTTGACCAGCTGTTCTGCTGGCTAAAGGTGAGGGGAGCCTAAACTGGATGAAAGAGGAGAGGGATGATGACTGTTGGTTGTGGCTTCAAGATCAACTGCAGCATTAGTTTGTCACGGTAAACCTTCTCTTGTAGTCTTCCCCAATAGTGAAGACCTACCAGAGCCCTGGAGATGGCATTCCCAGATGAGGCAGACTTACACAAGAAGAAGGGGATGAGGGTGGTATAAAGTGTGCACTCTGGTGGATACTGTAATATACTGTGCGCATTCTCTCTTTGGGACTGAGACATTTATTCTTCAGATGCTGGAGATGGCAGCTGCTGACAACTCACAGCTCCTCTCTCACTGAGAGTTGTTTTCATCTGCAAGGAACTGCCTCATCAAGGTTTATGCTCCCTATGAGTGTAGAGCAAGAAATTAGTGGTAGTTGCAGGGTGATAAAAGACTCGGTTCTTTGCTTCTATTTGGGACACATCTGTAAGGCCATCCTAGGTCCACTTGTCTGTGTAAGATCAGCTAAGGCATTAGTTGCATTCACAATATGGCTCAGCTTCTCTCTTGGCCCGTTCTTGCCTGCCTTTGGCATCTCTCTTGAGCTCATTTCCCAATAAACCTGTGTGCATATTTCTCTCTCAGATTCCATATCTAGGGAACCCAGTCTAACACATGTTTTTATGGTTTACATGTTATTATGTCATTTTGTAGGGAAAAGATTCAAAATTGTCTCTGGCAATGTTTTTCCCTCATATTCTCAAGATTCATTAGTTATTTGGCACATAATGAGTGAATCCAACTGCCCCTGGGGTGTGAAGAAATTCTGCTTCTGCAGTCATTTACTCAAAAGGTCTGCTCCCAGGTCATGGCTCTGGGGAACACCAAAGGTTTCCTTGGTTATTGATCAAATGGAGGAAAGGCCAGAATGGGAGGAAGGGATTGCTCTCATTGGTTATAATAATTCACAATGTGACTTATGGGCAGCAACAAGATATGCTGGTATCATACAGGGGACAGTCTTCTGTGTGAGGTCTGACAGAAGCTTGTTTGGTCTCTAGTAAGCACTGTCTCACCCGATTCACGTATCCACGTATGTGCATGCCAGAGATGTGAAGGTGGGGAACCATTTTCAAATCACACATTAGGGTCAGTTGCTACAAGTGCTGTAACAACCACCCCAAAACTCTCTGGTGTAAAACATTATTTTGATGGATTTTGTGGGTTAGTAAATTGGACAGAGCTTATCTCTGCTCCACACTTTCTGGGGTCTAAGCTGGCAAAACTCAAAGCTGGGAGTGGTTCAATAGCTGGAGGCTAGAATTATCTGGAGGCATCCTATGCTCAGATCTGTAGTTTATGTTTACTATTGGCTGAACCCTCAGCTGGTCTGACCAGAATACATATACATGGCCTCTTACTGAGTGTCTCTCTGCTATAGTTTGGGCTTCCTCCTCCAGGAACTCATGGAAGCTGGGTTTTTGTGAGCATCTCAGGAGAGCAAGGCAGACGTGTATGGCATTTTTATGATCTAGCATCAAAAGCCATATAACTTCACTTTGGTCAGATGTATTGGTAGAAGCCAAAGTATTACCCATATTCAAGGGAATGGTAACCTACAGACTGCCAATTGATAGGAGCACTGTTAAGGTTACATGGTATCTTAATCATCTCAGTTACTGTAACAAAATATCATTGACTGGGTGGCTTAAAGAGTAGAAATTTATTCCTCACAGTTTTGGAGGTTGGGAAGTTTAAGGTCAATATATCTGCAGGTTATGGTAGTGGTTCTCTTCCTGGCTTGCAGGGGCCACCATCTTGTGGGTCCTCATATGGCTAAAAGGGGAAGCCCTGGTGTCTTTTCCTCTTCTTATAAAGGCACTAATCCCATCATGGGGCTCTACCCTTATAACCTCATCCAAACCTAATTAGCTCCCAAAGTTCCCATATCCTAATACCATCGCATTAAGGGGTTAGGGATTTTTTTGGGGGGGACACAAACATTCAGTCCATAACACCTGGGAAGAAGAGCATTTGGTATGGAGATATTGTGATCATCTCTGGAAAATACAATTTGCTGCAGATGGGTTACAAACAATATTACATCCTAAGATTTTCTCTCTTCTGAATATACTTATGTGTGTACCAGTGCCTGACTGGGTTAGGTGTTAGGATGCAAGACTATTTCTTCTTATATATTTGTTGAAATGAGCCACATTGAATGTGTGGGATTCCTAAAGGTCTTCAAAAAAAAAAAAAAAAAAAAAAAACCCAAATGCCCATAATGAGGACAAATGATATCTTGTTCCTCAGCTGTGTCATGATTTGTGTTCACTTCCAGGTGGGGCACATTTCCCACTCTGGCCAGAAAGAACACTGCTTAGATATCAGTGCTTGACTTTGCATGTAGACATTTGGTATTGAAGATTATTCAAAGACAGTTATTGTCAGTAGATAACCCTAATTATTCCTTAAGCTTTGATTCTTAGAGCAATGGGAAGGAAGCAGGAGGCAGGATAAAACTATGATTTTCATGAGCCAAAATAGTAGTTTCATAAATTTAGTAACCTCATGTCAACATCATCACCAAAATAGAGAAAGAAAGCAAATAGTACCACATCTTCTGCCTCCCTTATGCCTAACCACCCTTCTCTATCTACTTCTGCAAATGGAATAAAGCCAGCATCTGGGCATCAAGACTCAGACTTGATGTGGGCTCAGACTACAGGCAGGAAAGAGATACAGTGGGTTCTGGAAAGTGATCTTTCTGAAATCTCAGTGTGAATAATAAAATTGATGCATAGCAACATCTGGAATGCATGTAATCCCACAGTCCAAATGAGTATGCTTTTATTCTTTTTTCAAAAATTAATTCATTTATCTTAGAGAGAAGAGGGAGGTGGGGGAGGGGCAGAGGGAGAAGGAGAGAGAAACTCAAGCAGACCCCCCCTGAGTGTGGAGCCTGACAGGGGCTTGGCCTTACAACGCTGAGATCACAAGCTGAGCCAAAATTGAGAGTCGGACACTTAATGATTGTGCCACTCAGACACCTCACAAATGAATATACTTTTAAATTGATAATTTCGATTTATTTTCCTGGAAGTTCACTTACTGTCTTTTCCTGCTGCCCCCCATGTGTATTACATTTTATTTGATTGCTTAAAACTTTTCAGCATTTTTTCTAGTTTTATGGAGTTTTGATTTTTTGGGGATATGTTTAACAAAATGAGGATTTTGGGGTTAAGTGTGTCAAAATGAGGAAAAATGTTGATGGCTTATTGCTTTGGTGTGAAGAGGCAGTGACATTCCTGGGCAAAATGTGGTCAGAGGTCATTTTTTGTGATTAATGAAGATACCCAAAGCTTTAGTTAGACTGACTGCATTGTTTCAGGACTTATTCTTGCTCTTAGGGAGCAATTTTCTATTTGCAAATGGAAGGTGGAAAATGTTTTACTTTTTGATTCTGAAAGCAATCTTGTCTTGACATAAGCAAGATAAGCAAGATAACAAACCCTTCCTATCCTGCCCAAGAAGAAACTGGCTTGCTCCCTTTGAGGTACACCATCGCAAAGTTACAAAACTTTGCAAACAAAACATAGGGGTCAAAAAGTCTGACCCCTATGCAAGTGTTTTTTAGTGGTTTGTTTTGTTCCATTGGGAACATCTGTGAAGCAACATTTATATAAGCTCTTTCAGATTCCTTTTAACTGATTTTTGGAGGCTTAATTATTCAGTGTGGGAAGGAGTTATTTGACACAGGTTTCACAAATATCGGCTCTAAATTGGTTTTTTGTATGTGTGTTTGAATAAGGAAAGTAAAGCTAATATCAAGTTATACTTCTGATTTCTCAGCAAAATTATTTCAGTTATTCTGATATAAATACTAAACATTTCTGGCAGTTACTTTAAGTTTTTTTTTTTTTTTAAGAGAAGAGCTTTTTTTTTTTTTTTTTTTAAGATTTTATTTATTTATTAGAGACAGGCTGAGACACAGGCAGAGGGAGAAGTGGGCTCCACTCAGGGAGCCCAACGTGGCCCAACGTGGGACTCGATCCTGGGTCTCCAGGTGCTAAACCACTAAGCCACCAGGGCTGCCCTAAGTTCTTAAATATATTACTTCACTTGCTTTTTGTCTTCCTATATGAAGTAGGTACTTTAGCTCCATTTTACAGGTGAGGAAATCAGTCTCAGAGGAGTTAATAAAATCAGTTAAGATCACATATGGAATAAGTGGCTGAGCCTTGATCTTACCCTGATCTATCTCATGTCAAAGACCAAGCTCTTATCATTTTAAGACATTGCTTCTCCAGTCATTAAGTTATACATTTTCTTACAACTCCACAAATCACCAATTGAATGAAACGAGTGATGGATTCAGTAAATCTGGCTTCCCTTCCTTCTGGGCCATGGCAACAATATATTTCTAAGTTTGCCAAGTACTTAGTTATGGCCAGGTAATGGAGTTTTTGTTGATAGACTATACAGAGAGAAGGGGTGTGTGTGTGTGTGTGTGTGTGTGTGTGTGTATTCATAATTTCCAGGCCTGGTCCATAAAATCTTCTCTGTGGTTCTCTGTATTTTCTTCCTCCATATTCCAGGGGACAGCAACATCCACGGCCACCTTAGAAGCTGTGCAGGCCATGTTTGGATGTTTGGAAGGTGAGAGAGTCTCTGTTGGTCTGGGTGTCTGCATGACTACACGGAGTGGAGTTCTCTCCTGGCAACAACTGGGTTTTATGTGAGTGAGAAGAATTTATTGTGAGATTTTGGAATTTATAGGTGAGAATAGCTAGCATTGATTTCACAGTACTAATTCCTGTATTAAACGTTAAGTGGTGTGCTATTGTAACAAAAACTTAATATGTGTGACATTGGCTTAGCAGTTAAATATTAGAGACAGAAACACTGGAGTTCTATCTTATGCAGTGACAATATTTTTGGTAAAAGGCTGAGCTTGAGAAAACTTGACATCAGATCTTGTGACTACTGAGACTCTAGCTCCAGGATACAAGGCTGAGAAATAGTATGGTTGAAATTGGCTGCCACTAGCCAATGAAAGAAATGAGCTCAGGAAAGATGGCTGGTTTGGAAGGAGAGATCGTAGGGAATGGAGAAAGCACAGGAGTCAAATACCTTGGAAAGCATGAAAAAGTCTACTCTGCTGGACCCCAAAACAGTAAAAGTAAGACAGAAATGGTTTGAGTAACAGAGATCCATTAAAAATCAGCCTTAGGTAAAAATTCTTTCAATAATAGCCATCATTTGCATGTCTAAAAACTCACTGATGTGCTACGCTAAATTTAACTAAATTGATTATTAACCTTGAGATACCTTTAGTGGTATAAAGAACTGCCAGAAGCTATGAAATTTGAATTTCATAAAAACATACTGGATCAAATTCTTAGGCAGAGTCCCCCATATGATTAAGCAAACCACCATTCTGGTTAGAGGTGGTGATTGTGGTGATTTTTTCCTCTAACTTAACCAAAAATATACATGAGTTATACACTCAGTTATCGAGCACTTCCTGCAAGCACGGTGTAAACATAATGAGACCCAAATTGGGTGTACAAAAGCAGAAGTGACACAGAGCCAATATACAAAGTAAAACATTAAAAACTGCCAAAAGAGAGAGAAAATGTTGGAGGATTTCAGAAGAAGTTGAAACAACTGCCAGCTGGAACATTTATAAAAGGCTCATGTCAGGCAAAGGATTTGACCTGGGTTTCAAAGGACAGGTAGGACTTTGATACATACCAAGAGTGCTGGGCAAGATATATTATAGGTGAGCAGCCAGGCAGCGGGTGAAAGGTATGAAATGGGAGAGTATCCTCTTGGGCTGCCATGTATCTAGGTAAGATTTAAAAGACATTCTAGACATTTGAGAGACCTGGATCTGACACCAAGAATGTGTTCTTCAGGCATATGTTAATGGGACATTTTCTAATATTATTAGATCATAATATTATGATTGTGACTAGTGTAGCATAATATAACATCATTTGCAGAGAATAAAATGGAAAAAGAAGACCTGTTTGAAGATCATCACAAGTCTTGCAGTGGGAAGGTGAAAGATGATGGACAGATTACGGAAGAGACTAGCTAAGGAAATGCCTGAATACGGGAGACAGAGGATAGGCTCAAGATGTAGGAAGAAAACTTTATAAGCCTTGATTTCTCAGTCTGTCCATATATATGGATAATTAAGAATGCATCGTATTTTGTAAAAATTTTGTGAAATCCAAAATACTGAACTGGCCATAACATTTCTCAGTTAAGGAATAAAATGTTTAAAAAAAACAAAAACAAAAACAAAAAACCCAAAATAGAGGTACTATAAAGAAGGAGCCAGCTAGGGCAAACATCTCAAAATTAAACTAAGTGTATTTCGCTGCCTAGGTGTAAAAGTCTCTGAGTTTGGGGCACCCAGGTGGCTCAGTTGGTTAAAGACATCTGACTCTTGATTTCAGCTCAGGTCATGACCTCAGGGTTGTGAGATGAAGCCCTATGTCAGGCTCCACACTGGGCATGGAGCCTGCTTGAGATTTTCTCTTTCCCTCTCCCTCTGGCCTTTTACTCCCCCTTTCTTCTCTCTCTCTCTCAAAAAAAAAAAAAAAAGTAAGTTTGATGATAGTTAAGGAGAATCAGGTGTGTGTGAGTGTGTATACACACATGTACTACTTACATTAACTTACGTTTCTAAATCATGGCTACTATAGGGAATTTTGATCACTCACTTTAACATTATTAAAATGTTTCTCTCAAGAAAAGTGCTGCTGGCTACTGTCAGCTTAGGGCAAGCAGCGGACCTGGGAGACTTGTGGCCTGGGCCCATCACCAGCAACTGAACGAAATTGACCACTGGCAGGGGAAGAGGTCTGTCCAATTCACATATAGTCAGAGAGCAAAGACCCCTTCCCACTGTGGTAAGACTTGGAGGTGGAGACAGTCACAGGAAGTGTCCTGTGCAGGGAGTGAAATGCCTGGAGAGTGAGAAGAAAAAAAATGAACCTATAAAGGCCAGTATAACCTTAACATGAAAACTGGACTAGGATAGGTAAAAAGGAAAAATATACATCAGCCTCAATTATGAATGTAAATGAAAAATCCAAAGTGAAATCTTAGTAAATTAAATCCTAAATAAACTATTATTAAATCAAATTCAGTGCTAATAAAAAACTAGAGCTGTATTAATTAAAGTGAAGTTAAAACTGTTACACATAAAAGGCCTCAGTGATTTAGAGAGTATTGGGATTTACTCTTTTATGTGAATGTTGCCAGGTGGATGCTCTGCTTTAGCTGGCCGCATCATGTGTTCGATCAGTGTTTCATCAATGATGTTGGTTCATTATCTCCTAGGACAGTGAGTTTCAAACTTTAGTGCAAATTGGAATCCCCTAGAGAGTTAAAAAAAAAATTCAGTCTGCTGAGTCCTCCCCTCAGACTTTCTGATTTAGTAGGTTATGAGTGGGGCCTGAGAATTTGCCTCTTAAAAAAAATTCCCAGGTGAGGGCATCCCTGGGTGGCTCAGCGGTTTGGCGCCTGCCTTTGGCCCAGGGTGCAATCCTGGAGTCCTGGGATCAAGTCCCACATCAGGCTCCCAGCATGGAGCCTGCTTCTCCCTCCTCCTGTGTCTCTGCCTCTCTCTCTCTCATAAATAAATAAATCTTTAAAAAAAAATTCCCAGGTGATTATGATGCTACTAACCTGGGACCATAATTTTACTGAAATTATCATCTATGTGTTTACAAGTTGGGTCACCATGGGTTCCAGGTCACAGAAAATGTAAAAATAAAGAATATGAATATGTCCGATTACTATCCTAAGGTAAAAGGAATTGCACATATCAATTTCCTTCTTATTTTACTGGTAAGAACCTAGTCTCCTGATTACATCTAACTGCATGTTGGTCTGGAAAATGTAGTCTCTAGACAATGGGGTACTGGAAAAATCACTTCTAATTCTGTACTTGGTGATAGCACACTGGTAGCTTGAAATTGCTATTGTGTAAATACAGTATAGAAACTGCAAATCAGAGCTCCCCCAGTGCAAAGAGCAGTTGTTAAACATTCACCAGACTCTACTGTTTATAATTCAGTCACCACATTCAGTTTTAACTCTATTACGGTGGATGGGAGATTAAGAAATAAATTTTGGTGGATAATTAGCAGCTTTTGGCATAATGACCAAGTAGGTTTCATTCTAAAAACATGGAGATAGATAAATACCCACTAAGTAAATGATCTACATAGAAAAGCCTCATAAAATAGACCAAATTACATAATAAATTACATGTGATTGTCTCAATAGATGTAGAAAATGTACCCAATAAAATTTAACACAGGTATATGATATTTTCAGTTAACAAACAGGAGCAAGAATCTTGATAGTGTTGAGGAGGAAAAACTTTTCTTTTACACTCTTAGTTTATGTACTTGAGGGCCTGCAAATTAAACTGAGGAAGGATAGATAAACAAGAGAAAAAACAAAGTTTATCCATGTATGGAAGCTCATAGAAAATACAGCTCAAAATGACAGTAAGAATTTGGGGCTTATATACCATCTTGATAAGAGAAGGGGAAGGGCATGGGAAAACAAATGACTTTTAGGAAAGATAAATAGATCTTTAGAAGAACAGATGGGAGATGTGATAGTTTTGTGATAATTGTGTATTTCGGCAATTTCTTATCTCATTGCTGATTTCTTATCTGGTGATAGGAGTTAAACACCCCTGGTTGCAAAATTCCTGGGGAAGGGCTTTATGACAGTTGACTTCATTCAGGAGACTTTGCTTTTAGGCTGTTAAGAGGAGCTCAGAAAAAAATTCTTCCTGCATCTGTTGATTCTAAAATGTCATCAGCTCAAAATAATCCTTATGCACAGTGGTATATTCTGGATCCCTTCAAGAGTATTTATATATAGAAAACCTGCAGCAAACATAAGAGTACATCTGTTTTTAAAATCTTTGGCCTAAAAATGACACATTCCACTTCTGTTCATATTCCATTTACTAGCATTTAGTCACATGGGTAAATCTAACCACAAGGGAGGCTGGGAAATGTTATTCTGGAATATTGATACGGGAAAACAGCTAGCATTCTCTGCCATATCCTCTTTCCTTGCTTATATCTCTCTGTGGTACTTATATTTACTTGTTTGTTTACTTTGTTTATTGTGTACCCTCTTTACTAGAGTGTAACTTCTGCAAGGGCAGATGACTTTATTCGGTACATCAGTGTATCCATAGCCTCATAGAGTACCTGGAATATGGTAAACATTCAGTAAATATTGATTTAATGACTATATTGAATGACTATAACATACTGTATCAAAAATGAATGCAAAGCTTCCTTCTTCGACAAAGAAGACTCTAAGTCTTGATTCCAGCTGACTGAGAGAATGATAGTGCCAGGTACAAACATAGGGAAGAAGGAGGGAGTTGAATTTTTTCACAAATATAAATCTGAATATCTGTCAGTAAGATAGGTGTAGGGTCAGACAGGTTAGTTGGAAAAGCAGATGTCTAGGGCTAGGTCCATAGAGTTGGCTAGTATGTGCGTCATTGTTATAGGTAAAACTTTCAGGGAGAGTGAGATTGTCAGGGAAGAGATGTGCAAAGAATGGAGCAGAAACCATGCAGAAAGGGAGGGATGAGGACCCTGTCAGAGAAGGCAGAAATCATGTCATTCTAGAGCTAAGTGAATACACAGAGTAGTGAAGAATCAAGGAATCCACAAGAGAGTGAATTTCAAGATATATGACATCTTTATTAAGGTCTGTAGAGAGTATTAACAAAGCAGAGGAAGAGAAACTGCAAGGGATCTTGAGAAGCATCATCTAGCTGTGTGACAAGGAAGACCAAGAGACCATAGTTAAGAATCTTGGAAACCTACCGTCTGTGTTAGTTTCCTGTGCTGCTGTAAAAACAAAAAACAAAAAAACAAAACAAAAAAACAAAACAAAACAAAAACAACCCACAGATTTGGCCTCTTAAGAGAACACACATTTATTCTCTTACTGTTCTGGAAATCAGAAACAAGGTGTCAGCATGGCCATGTTCCCTCTAGAGGCTCAAGGAGGAGATCTGTTTCTTTCTTTCTTTTCAGCTTCTAGAACTGCATTCCTTGGCTCATGGCCCCTGCCTCTATTTTCAAGGTCAGTGTTGTGGTGTCTTCAAATCTTTCTTTTTGCTACATTTTCACTTTGCCTTCTTCTCATCTTCAGATCTCCTTCTGTTTCCCTCTTATAATAATCCTGATAATTATGTTTAGGGCTGACCTGGCTAATCCAGGATAATTACCCTATCTCAAGATCCTTTAATCACATCTGCAAAGTTCTTGTTACCATGTAGGGTAGCAATCACAGGTGTTAGGGATTAGCACCTGGATGTTTTTAGGGGGGATCTTATTCAGCCTACCATATCCTCCTTTGCTTGGTTTACTCTTGCAACCAAAAGGTCATTGAGGGCCCAGCTCAATAGAATGTTTGGAGGCAGAAGTGGGAAGAAGTTTGAAGTTGAGTTGGAGATCTCCAGAAAACCATTTTTGGGGGTGGGTAGTGAATAGATAGGGTAAGAAAAGTAGCCATTTCAGGCTGAGGAACACCAGACTCTGTAGACAAAAGAGAAGGAGCCAATAGGGCTTTCACTAGAAGGAAAGACTAAATCATTACTCCCTGCTCAAGCATAATCTTGCAAATAGAGATCATGTTGATTTTATTCACCAGTACATTTCCAAGCACTACAGACACTGCCTAATACATAGTAGGCACTCAATAAAAATTTGTAGAATGAATCATTTATGAAGGAGTAGTGTAGACCTTTGTGCTCATTCTGAAGAACTAAAACCATTGAAATTTACTTTCAGCTGGTCTAATGATATAGTAATTGACAAAGTACAAAAAAATTATGAGTGCCAATATGTATTTTTCAGAGTCCAGAGCTACTCAAATACCTACAGAAATGTCATGATTTTCAACCTCCCCAAGAGTTTGGGAGCTTTTACAAAGCTTGTTCTACTATATCATCTATGGTGTCTCTTTTCTTTTCAATTACACTATACATTTTCTGCATCCTGACCAGAAGTTCAGAGAAATCTTTCATTCACTTGTTTTTTGTATAATGCTTGTGTAGAGGTTGGAGCATTGATTTTGTCATAAGGAAGACCCGAGTAGGTTTGCGTGAGACCTCTGAGAGCTATTATCTTTGAGGCGCCTTGGCAAGTTACTTTACCTCTCTGAACCTCAGTTTCTTTGTAAGTGCAGATGGTAATAATATCTACCTTGAAAGGTTGTGATGATTGAATGAGCTAATGCAATAAAAGTGCTCAGAACTTAGCAAACTCTTAGTACATACCATTGTCTGCTGTTTTTACTACTATTGCTGCTGCTACTACTAGTACTGCCACCACCACCACCACCGGCTTTTTTGTTAATATATCATGTATATGCATGAAAGAGTTCTAGAAAGATCACTTTATGTAACTTGGAGGTCATATAAATGCAGTTCTACAACATCAAAGAAGAAGTAAGTCCTTCATAATGAAATCTGGGTTTAGCCACCAATTTGTCTGGCCTTCAGCAAGTAATTTCATTTCTGTGGGCTTTATTGGCAAAAAGAAGGGCTTTTGTTGTATGATTTCCAAGGCCCTTTCCAGTTTTATTTTTCTATGATTATATTCACTAGATTCCTCTCTATGAGGGAGGAATCACGACTTTTGTTAGCCATTATTTCGAAAACCTAGCATAGTACCCAGTACATTGTAGGCCCTTAATAAATTTGTTGTATAAATGAATAGCATAGTTGCACTGAAGTTCATCTAGTGAAGGGAACCATGAACTGGGTTATTATTTTTACTACAAAGTGGATTTTTATGACTTGGGCTTATGTCTTAGAATTTTTCTGTTCCTCATTATAAACGGGAATGGGGTAAATGCTACCAAAGTAACACCATAGAGCAGGCATGGGGTGAAAATTAATCTATTATAATTGAGTCTTTGGGCAAAAATGCTAGTTCAAGGTCAATAACAACCAGGAGTATTTTTCCAATGATGATTATGAATTAGCAGCTAATGGTATTTCCAAATGAGAATTATATTAATAAGATTAACAACTTAATACTTGAAAACTTAAAACTTGAAAGTTTATTGACATACAACCCTGTCAGCATCTTAGTGGCAGTGAGTGAGAAGGAGGTGTTTCCATGCTTGGATGAAAGGTAAAGGCTGGAGGGAAAGGACATTAACTGTAGGAAGTGAGAAAGAGGGAAGTAGTCAAGAGGAAGCTTGGAGTGGGAACTCAAATGAATGACTGTAGGCAGCAACAGGGGTAATGGAAGCCCTTGCTTCCCTGTAGGGAATTTTCAGAAATATTTGATATGGGTCTGGGCTTTCTGTATGTACACAGGATAGGATCTTGAGCCATTTTTTTTTCTTTTTTTAAATAGCGAAGTAGTCAGTGATCCCCAAATGCTGGATGATGTGCAACATACAAAACTGTGGTATCTGTCCATGAAATTCAATATAGTAAACCTTCACTGATGGACAACTATCATAGTTTGAATGCTTATACTTCAAAACAGACATTTCTATATCCATTTCATGACAAGTAAATTGTAGTTCTGAGAATTGAACAATTACATTTATTTTGAAAGGCAAAGGACTTAATTGTGAACTTAATTGTTTTGTCTAATGCCAAATCCTAAAATGTTCCCATTATGGTTTGTCGTGGGTCTTCTTAGGTTCTATTTTTTTCTGATAGTGCAAGTGAGTGGGAGACTGAATTTATCATAGAAAGTTCAAACTACCTCTAATTTCAGTATTTCAAGATCCAATGCTATCACCAGGAACAATGACCAGTGATAAGATTGGAAACATCATAGCTTTAAGAAATGTCAGGTAATAGATTGTTGTTAAGGAGTTTTCTAACAGAACTTAGAACTGTTTTGTCTAATAGTCACCATTATTTTTTTTAACGTGGGAATTACATTTAGTATTACCTTTTTTTAAAAAGATTTTATTAATTTATTCATGAGACACAGAAAGAGAGGCTGAGACACAGGCAGAGGGAGAAGCAGGCTGGGAGCCTGATGTGGGACTTGATTGTAGGACCCTGGGATCACACCCTGAGCTGAAGACATGCTCAACTGCTGAGCCACCCAGGCACCCCTAATGTTATCTCTTTTCACTTATATTTTTGTGCCCTTTTTGGTGCTAGAAAAAGTTGGGGGAAAGAATTTAAAATGTGGAAAAGTTTTGATGGTTTGTGAAATAGAACAGAATATCTGAAATAAAGAAGATTCCAAATCTATGATTTTTGTTCCTAACTCAAAGTTTCCTAAACCAAATGTGATTGGTGACTAGAAATATATACCTTTCCCAATATCTGTATTTCTTTCCTTTATTTAAACATGAAAACTAAAACTAACTTATAGAAATTCTAGATTTGGATTTTTGAGGCTAGCATTCTCTTTCATACTGACTGCCTGACTAATCAAACACCAAAATCATGTCCTCAATTATGGCATACTCAAAGCACTTGCAGGGCAATTGAGACACTTCTCTCTCATTTTGAGGGTGAAACATGTTCATTGTGTTTTTAATTAGGTGTTTAGTAGTATATTCTTTCATTAACCATTTTTAGCTTGCTAGGAATTTTATTTCCAAATGCTGGGTAAAAATGAGTGCAACCCAGTAGTCCCTGTATTTTCCCACTGTACTAGTTTATTTTCATTTAAGTCCTCATTTAAATTCTAAAAGGAGTAAAGAGTTAAATATTTTGTAAAATGCAAAAAAAAAAGAGAAAGAAAGAAAGAAAGAAAGAAAGAAAGAAAGAAAGAAGAAAGAAAGAAAGAAAAGAAAGAAAGAAAGAAAGAAAGAAAGAAAGAAAGAAAAAGAAAGAAAGAAAGAAAGAAAGAAAGAAAGAAAGAAAGAAAGAAAGAAAGAAAAAGAAAACACAACCATCACACTTCTGGATGGCAAAGAAATACTTTAGTTTTAAAACAAAAGATTATATATAAGAAAATATTGACAGATCTGACAAAATAAGTTTAATGTATTTTTTGTCCTATTCTTCCAAATTTATTGATATGTAATTGAAGTGCATATATTTAAAGTGTAAATCTGATTAGTTTTGACATTTGAAATCATCATATGTCTATTGGCTGGAGAAATCATACGTCATTTGACTAGAAATCATTAATATAATACAAATAATAAACATTTCCATCATCCCTCAAAGCTTCCTTGGGCCCTTTGTAATAAATCTCTCCCTCCGCTTGCATTACCAAACACAGATTTGATTGGTGTCATTATAGATAAGTTTGTGTTGTTAGCATTTTTATAAACAGAATGATAGCGCTTGTACATTTTTTGCCTGATACTTTTTTTTAGCTGAGAACAATGATTTTGAGATTCATTCACACTATTGTGTGTACGTTAGTTCCTTCATTTTGTATTGCTTAATAATATGCCACCATATGGATATATCATAGTTTGTTTATATATTGTTAATGGACATCTGGATTGTTTCTAGTTTTTGGCTATTATGAATAAAACTGCTTTTGTGGACATATGTTTTTGCTTCTCCAGAATAAATATCTTGGGGAGTGTATGTTTAACATGCTAACAAACTGATAAGTTATTTTCCAAAGTATTGGAGAATTTTACTTTCCCATCAGTAGTGTATGAGAGTTCAGTTTTTCCACATCCTCACTAATACTTGATATCGTCTGGCTTCTTAATTTTAGCTAATCTAATGGGTATGTGGTGGTATTTTGTGATATATGTGATATATGTGATATATATATATATATATTTTGTGGTATAATGTGATTTTAATTTGCATTTGTCTGCTTATTAATGATATTTAACATTCTTTCATGTGTTTATTGGCCATTTGTATATTTTCTTTTGTAAAATGACTGTTCAAATTATTTATGCAGTTGTTTTATAGGTTTCCTGGTATTTTCTCCACAAATGTATCATATACAAATAGGGAAAATTTTATGTCCTCCTTTCAGAGATGTATACCTTTTATTATTCTTTCTTGGTTAGTTGCAATGGCTAGGACTTCTAGTACAATGTAGAATAGATGTGACAAAACAAGTATCCCAGCCTTGTTCTTAATCTCATAGGGGAAATAATTCAATCTTTTACTATTAAATGTGATGTTGGCAATAGATTTTTGTAGATGTCCTTTAGCAACTTGAAAATTTCTGTAATTCTAAGTTTACAGAGAGATTTCTTCATGAATGAGTGTTGAATTTTTCCAAATGGTTTTTCTGTATCTGTTTATTAAGGTGTTTTGCTTTATCTTAAGAGAGATCTGTCCTTTGTCCCAGCTCCTGGAAAGTAGCCTTCAAGTCCTTGAAGTGTTCAGAGTGATTGGAATGTCTTTGTTAGCATAATTTATGCTAATGAGGTGACTCAGGGTGGGGGCTGGCCTGAAAGACCAACCAAGTAATTAGAAGGCTGGGATTTTGAGCCTTGTGATATCAGCCCAACCTCTGGGGAAGGGAGGTCAGCATTGTCCATCAACCCAATGGGCAATGATTTAATCAATTATACCCAGGTAATGAAACCTCAGTAAAAATTTTGGACACCAAAGTTCAGGTGAGCTTCCTGAAGCTCAGGAAATATGACAATATTTTCATTCATTCAAATATATGACAATATTTTCATTCTTATTACTATACATCAATGTTGAGAGTGTAATGTATCCTTGAGGGTGCTAGAAGTTCTGCATTTGGAAACTCTCGGACTTTGTCCTATGCATCTCTTTTTTTTTTTTTGCCTGGTTCTAATTTGTTTCCTTTTGCTGTAATGAAGTTGTAATATTAAATATAGTGCTTTACTGAGTTTGGTGAGCCATTCTAGTGAATTATGAAACCTGAGGGGGTCCAAGGGGACCCTCAAATTTGTATCTGGATAGTCTGAAGTGAAAGCAACCCTGGAGATGCCAGTATTTGTGCCTGGTATCTAAAGTGAGGGCGGTCTTGTAGGGATTGCCTTCTCAGACTTTGCAGTTTGCCAAACTTATTGCAGGTGGTGTTAGAACTCTTGAGAAGACTTGCGAGTTTGGAAGACTGCACCCTAGACCTTGTGTTTGCCTAATTGTAGGTAGCATCTATTAAAATGATTATATGGATTTTTTCCATTTATATCAATTTGATTAATTACATCCATTAATTTTTGACTGTTAAACCAACTTTCCACTCTTAGATAAAACCTAATCGATAATGATGCATTATTTTCATATAGTGTTGGATTTGATTAACCAACATTTTGCAAAGGATGTTTGCATCTATATTCATGAAAGGTATTGCTAATGGCTTGGTTTGGCTTTTGTATTAGGAATATGCTAGTCTCACAAAATTTGCTGGGCAGTGGTCCTTCTTTTATATCTGAATATGTTCCTGTAAGGTTAATATTATTTATTTCTTGAATAAATAAATCATCTGGTTTTGTGGTTTTCTTTTTTGGGAATGCTTTTGATAGCAAATTCAATCTCTCTAATGCCTATAAGTATATTCAGTATTTCTGTTTCATCATATACCAATTTTGTGAGATGTATTTTTCAGAAAATTTGTCCATTTCATGTAAATTGTCAAATTTGTTGGCCTATCCATAAAATTCTGTTATCCTTTTAACATTTATAGGATCTGTGGTGATAAAATAGTTCTGGTATTTGTGATTTTTGCTCTCTTTTATTTCCTATTACTCTGGCTAAGGGGTTGTTAATTTTGTTGATCCTTCCAAAGAAACAGCTTTAGGTTTGGCTAGTTTGCTCTATCTTTGTTTTTCATTGATTTATGTTTTTTTTTTTTTAAATTATTTTCTTCCTTCTATTTACATTTAGTTTACCTTGCTCTTCTTTTCTTAGCTCCTTAAGGTGGATACTTAGATAATTGATTTTAGATTTCTTCTTTTCTAATATAAGCATATAAAGCTATAAATTATATCTTTAGCCACACCTCACTAATTTTGATATGTTTTGATATCATTGAGTTAAATTGCTTTTCTGATTTCTTTAGTGATTTCATGTTTTCATTGGTTTTTTAGAAGTGTGTGTGTGTTTTTTAATTTACAGATATATAGGATATTCTTAGCACTGGTATGCTTTTCTAATTTCAGCCCACTTTGGTCACAAAATACACTCTGTATTATTTTGATCTTTTAAAATTTATCAAGAATTATTTTATGGCTCAAAATATGATCTATTATGCAAATGTGAATCTACCCCTGTGATAATGTGCCTTATGCAGTTATTAGATGTAGTGTTTTTATAATTGCCAATTATATCATGGTGGCTGATCATATTGTTTAGCTCTTCTATTCTTTCATGATTTTTTTTTGGAATAGTTCTTGTATCAGTTGCTGAGAAAGGCTGTCAAAATTTACTACTGTGATTTTGGATTTTTTTTCCCTTGATGCTGCCAATTTTTGCTTCATGTTATTTTGAGACACTATTATTAGTTGAATACACATTGATAATTGTCATGTCTTTTTGATAAAGTCTACCTTTTTATCATTATGAATTGTTTATATACCTGGCAATACTCTTTGTCTTGAAATCTATCTTCAAGACATTATTAAAATAATCATAACACCCTTCTTATGCTGTCTTCTTAGTATTATTTTAAAAAATCAACTTATGTTTAATTGATCTATTTCTTATAATGTAAAAAGTATGTCTGTAGGACGCATATGCTGGGTGTTGATTTTTATTCATTCTATCAATGTCTTTTATTTGGGATTGCTTTGCCTATAAACATCTAATATAAACATTGATTTGATTTGGTTGGTTGTTCTTTAAGTTTTTTTCTTAATGTTCCTCTGCTTCTCTTGTACTTTTCTGTATCAACTTCATTTTTAGGATTCCATTTTAATTTGTATCTTCGTTTTGTATGCTTATTTCACATGCAAGGCCCTGATTGGGTGCGTACATACCCAGAATTAAGGGATTCTTTATTCTGGCTCTCCCTTTTGAAATCTACTCAACATTATGTGGTCTTTGGGGGGCTTCTTTTTTCTGGTTCTTGCTGGAAAGCTGGAGTTTCTCTCAGAGTATAAGCCACCCATGCTGCTACCACTATTGTCATTGTGCCAGTCGGTAACAGGAATCTACTTTTCAAGGCAAAGTTATTAGAGCAAACAAGCAAAAGAAAAAAAAAAAAAGAAAAAGAAAAAAAAGAAGAAAAAAGAAATGTACTCACATGAAGGTTGTTTCCTCAGGTTTTGACTCTTCTCTGCTATTTTCTTAATTTTCCTTATGTACTTTTTAGAGTCATTAAGTAGTTCATATTTTGTCAAGAATTTTTAATTGTAATTATCAGAAGGGGTGAGTGATAGTGGTCTTTTACTCTTATGATGGAGCCGGAACTCTTCAAGTGTATTTTAAATAGGCCTTTATCTAAAGGACTGTATCATAGACACTACTGGGTATCTGATCTCATGGATCATTAAGTATTTTTGTAACAGTTTTATTGAGATATAATTTCACATACATACAATATACCTCCCAATGTATATTTAATGGTTTTTAGTATATGCAGAGTTGTGTAGCCCTTACCACGATCAATTTTAGAACATTTTCATTATCCCAGCAAGAAACTCTCAAAAGTCACCTTCATTTTTGAAAGATACTTTTGCTAGATATAAGATTCTTCTTTTTCTTTGAGCACTTTGAATGTTATTCCACTTCCTCTGGCCTCTGTTGCTCTGATGTTGTCAGCTGTTAATATTTTTTTTTTTTTTTTTTTTTTTTTTTTTTTTTAATTTTTTTTTTATTGGTGTTCAATTTACTAACATACAGAATAACACCCAGTGCCCGTCACCCATTCACTCCCACCCCCCGCCCTCCTCCCCTTCTACCACCCCTAGTTCGTTTCCCAGAGTTAGCAGTCTTTACGTTCTGTCTCCCTTTCTGATATTTCCCACACATTTCTTCTCCCTTCCCTTATTTTCCCTTTCACTATTATTTATATTCCCCAAATGAATGAGAACATATAATGTTTGTCCTTCTCCGACTGACTTACTTCACTCAGCATAATACCCTCCAGTTCCATCCACGTTGAAGCAAATGGTGGGTATTTGTCATTTCTAATAGCTGAGTAATATTCCATTGTATACATAAACCACATCTTCTTTATCCATTCATCTTTCGTTGGACACCGAGGCTCCTTCCACAGTTTGGCTATAGTGGCCATTGCTGCTAGAAACATCGGGGTGCAGGTGTCCCGGCGTTTCATTGCATTTGTATCTTTGGGGTAAATCCCCAACAGTGCAATTGCTGGGTCGTAGGGCAGGTATATTTTTAACTGTTTGAGGAACCTCCACACAGTTTTCCAGAGTGGCTGCACCAGTTCACATTCCCACCAACAGTGTAAGAGGGTTCCCTTTTCTCCGCATCCTCTCCAACATTTGTTGTTTCCTGCCTTGTTAATTTTCCCCATTCTCACTGGTGTGAGGTGGTATCTCATTGTAGTTTTGATTTGTATTTCCCTGATGGCAAGTGATGCAGAGCATTTTCTCATATGCATGTTGGCCATGTCTATGTCTTCCTCTGTGAGATTTCTGTTCATGTCTTTTGCCCATTTCATGATTGGATTGTTTGTTTCTTTGGTGTTGAGTTTAATAAGTTCTTTATAGATCTTGGAAACTAGCCCTTTATCTGATATGTCATTTGCAAATATCTTCTCCCATTCTGTAGGTTGTCTTTGAGTTTTGTTGACTGTATCCTTTGCTGTGCAAAAGCTTCTTATCTTGATGAAGTCCCAATAGTTCATTTTTGCTTTTGTTTCTTTTGCCTTTGTGGATGTATCTTGCAAGAAGTTACTATGGCCGAGTTCAAAAAGGGTGTTGCCTGTGTTCTTCTCTAGGATTTTGATGGAATCTTGTCTCACATTTAGATCTTTCATCCATTTTGAGTTTATCTTTGTGTATGGTGAAAGAGAGTGGTCTAGTTTCATTCTTCTGCATGTGGATGTCCAATTTTCCCAGCACCATTTATTGAAGAGACTGTCTTTCTTCCAATGGATAGTCTTTCCTCCTTTATCGAATATTAGTTGCCCATAAAGTTCAGGGTCCACTTCTGGATTCTCTATTCTGTTCCACTGATCTATGTGTCTGTTTTTGTGCCAGTACCACACTGTCTTGATGACCACAGCTTTGTAGTACAACCTGAAATCTGGCATTGTGATGCCCCCAGATATGGTTTTCTTTTTTAAAATTCCCCTGGCTATTCGGGGTCTTTTCTGATTCCACACAAATCTTAAAATAATTTGTTCTAACTCTCTGAAGAAAGTCCATGGTATTTTGATAGGGATTGCATTAAACGTGTATATTGCCCTGGGTAACATTGACATTTTCACAATATTAATTCTGCCAATCCATGAGCATGGAATATTTTTCCATCTCTTTGTGTCTTCCTCAATTTCTTTCAGAAGTGTTCTATAGTTTTGAGGGTATAGATCCTTTACATCTTTGGTGAGGTTTATTCCTAGGTATCTTATGCTTTTGGGTGCAATTGTAAATGGGATTGACTCCTTAATTTCTCTTTCTTCAGTCTCATTGTTAGTGTATAGAAATGCCACTGACTTCTGGGCATTGATTTTGTATCCTGCCACGCTACCGAATTGCTGTATGAGTTCTAGCAATCTTGGGGTGGAGACTTTTGGGTTTTCTATGTAGAGTATCATGTCATCGGCGAAGAGAGAGAGTTTGACTTCTTCTTTGCCAATTTGAATGCCTTTAATATCTTTTTGTTGTCTGATTGCTGAGGCTAGGACTTCCAGTACTATGTTGAACAGCAGTGGTGAGAGTGGACATCCCTGTCTTGTTCCTGATCTTAGGGGAAAGGCTCCCAGTGCTTCCCCATTGAGAATGATATTTGCTGTGGGCTTTTCATAGATGGCTTTTAAGATGTCGAGGAATGTTCCCTCTATCCCTACACTCTGAAGAGTTTTAATCAGGAATGGATGCTGTATTTTGTCAAATGCTTTCTCTGCATCCAATGAGAGGATCATATGGTTCTTGGTTTTTCTCTTGCTGATATGATGAATCACATTGATTGTTTTACGGGTGTTGAACCAGCCTTGTGTCCCAGGGATAAATCCTACTTGGTCATGGTGAATAATTTTCTTAATGTACTGTTGGATCCTATTGGCCAGTATCTTGTTGAGAATTTTTGCATCCATGTTCATCAGGGATATTGGTCTGTAATTCTCCTTTTTGGCGGGGTCTTTGTCTGGCTTTGGAATTAAGGTGATGCTGGCTTCATAGAACGAATTTGGAAGTACTCCATCTCTTTCTATCTTTCCAAACAGCTTTAGGAGAATAGGTATGATTTCTTCTTTAAACGTTTGATAAAATTCTCCTGGGAAGCCATCTGGCCCTGGACTCTTGTGTCTTGGGAGGTTTTTGATGACTGCTTCAATTTCCTCCCTGGTTATTGGCCTGTTCAGGTTTTCTATTTCTTCCTGTTCCAGTTTTGGTAGTTTGTGGCTTTCCAGGAATGCGTCCATTTCTCCTAGATTGCCTAATTTATTGGCGTATAGCTGTTCATAATATGTTTTTAAAATCGTTTGTATTTCCTTGGTGTTGGTAGTGATCTCTCCTTTCTCATTCATGATTTTATTAATTTGAGTCTTCTCTCTCTTCTTTTAATAAGGCTGGCTAATGGTTTATCTATCTTATTAATTCTTTCAAAGAACCAACTCCTGGTTCTGTTGATCTGTTCCACAGTTCTTCTGGTCTCGATTTCGTTGAGTTCTGCTCGAATCTTTATTAACTCCCTTCTTCTCTTGGGTGTAGGATCTATTTGCTGTTTTTTCTCTAGCTCCTTTATGTGTAAGGTTAGCTTTTGTATTTGAGTTCTTTCCAGTTTTTGAATGGATGCTTGTATTGCGATGTATTTCCCCCTT